>NC_135881.1:50971247-51102237 GCF_964194155.1 Cetorhinus maximus | reverse complement strand
ATCCCCCACTATCAACATCCTTGGGGTTACAATTGACCAGAAACTGAACTGGACTAGCCATATAAATACTGTGGTTACAAGAGCAGGTCAGAGGCTAGGAATGGTTTGATGAGTAACTCCCCTCCTGACTCCCCAAAGCCTGTCCACCATCTGTAATGCACAAGTCAGAAGTGTGATGGAATACTCCCCATTTTCCTGGATGAGTGCAGCTCCCACAACACTTAAGAAGCTTGACACCGCCCACGTCAAAGCAGCCCGCTTGATTATCACCACATCCACAAACATTCACTTCTTCACCACTGGCGCATAGTAGCAGCAGTGTATACCATCTACAAGATGCACTGCAGAAATTCAGCAAGGCTCCTTCGACAGCACCTTCCAAACCCACGATCACTACCACCTAGAAGGACAAGGACAGCAAATAGATGGGAACACCACCACCTGGAAGTTCCCCTCCAAGTCACTTACCATCCTGACTTGGAAATATATCACCGTTCCTTCACTGTCGCTGGGTCAAAATCCTGGAACTCCCTTCCTAACAGCACTGTGGGTGTAGCTACCCCACATGGACTGCAGTGGTTCAAGAAGGCAGCTCACCACCACCTTCTCAAGGGTAACTAGGGATGGGCAATAAATGCTGGCCCAACCAGCGAAGCCCCCATCCTGTTAATGAATAAATATTTTTTTTAAATTGGCAAAAGAAGCAATGACAACATGAGGAAAATCCTTTTCACACAGCAAGTGGTTAGGATCTGGAATGCACTGCCTGAGAGCATGGTGGATCAATAGAGGCATTCAAGAAGAATTGGATTGTTATTTGAAAACATACGAACAAGGAAAAAGAAAGAATGTGCAGCGCTATGGGGAGAGGTGGGGGTGCGGCACTAGGTAAATTAGTCCACTGTAGATAGCCTAGACGAATATAGGAAGTGCAGGGACGAAGTAAAAAAGGAAATAAGGAAATCAAAGAGAGGACAGGAAAAAAGATTAGCAAGTAAAGTTAATGATAACCCGAAGGTGTTACCAAAACATTAAAGCTAAAAGGTTAGTTAAGGAAAAAGTGGGACCTGTCAGAGATGAAGATGGAAACTTGTGTGTAGATGCAGAGGCTGTGGGAAGGGATTTGAATGAATATTTGGTCTGTGTTTACAAAGGAAAGGGAGGATGTAGATTTAGTAGTCCAGAAGGAACAGTGCGAGATATTGGATGGGATAGTCATAAAGAGAGAGGAAGTACTCAAAGGGTTGAAATCCTTGAAAGTTGATAAGTCACCAGGGCCAGATGGATTCTTTCCGTGGCTGCTGAAGAAAGTCAGGGAGGAGATAGCAGATGCTCTGAGGATGATTTTCCAATCTTCACTAGCTACAGGGGAGGTACCGGAGGACTAGAGAAATGCAAACTTGTTCCATTGTTTAAAAAGGGATCAAAGGAAATGCCAAACAATTATAGGCCAGTTAATCTTACATCGGTGGTGAGCAAATTAGTAGAATCAATCCTGAGAGATAGGATTAACTGTCATGTGGAAAGGCATAGACTAGTGAAGGATGGTCAGCATGGATTTGTTAAAGGAAGGTCTTGCTTCACAAATTTGATTGAATTCTTTGAGGAAGTGACAAGAAGGGTTGATGAAGGTAGTGTAGTGGATGTTGTGTACATGGATTTTGGCAAGGCATTTGACAAGGTCCCACATGGCAGATTGGTCAGGAAAGTAAAAGCCCATGGGATTCAGGGTAATGTGGCAAACTGGATAAAAGGTTGGCTTTGTAACAGGAAACAAAGGGTAATGGTCAATGGATACCTTTGCAAATAGAAAGTTGTCTCAAATGGTGTTCCACAGGGCTCGGTGTTGGGACCCTTGCTGTTTGTGTTATATATTAACGATTTGGACATGAACGTGGGGGGCATGATTGGGAAATTTACAGATGACACAAAGATTGGCCGAGTAGTGGATAGTGTAAAGGATAGCCATAATCTCCAAAACGATATAGATGGGCTGGTGGAGTGGGCGGTAAAGTGGCAGATGGATTTTAACTTAGAGAAATGTGAGGTCATACATTTAGGGAGGTCAAACAGTTACAGGGATTACACAATAAATGGGAATATACTAAGAGGGGTAGATGAAGTGAGAGATCTTGACGTACAAGTGCACAGGTCCCTGAAGGCAGCAGTTCAAGTAGACAAGGTTGTAAAGAAGGCATATGGAATGCTCTCCTTCATTGGCAGAGGTATAGAATATAAAAGTAAGGATATAATGTTGGAATTGTATAAAACACTGGTGAGGCCACAAGTGAAGTATTGTGTGCAGTTCTGGTCACCACATTACAGGAAGGACGTAATAGTTCTGGAGAGAGTGCAGAGGAGGTTTACAAGAATGTTGCCAGGGTTAGAAAAGTGTAGCTACGAGGAGAGATTGGATAGAACAATAGAACCATAGAACACTACAGCACAGAAAACAGGCTATTTGGCCCTTCTAGACTGTGCCGAAATATTATTCCGCTAGTCCCATTGACCTGCACCTAGTCCATAACCCTCCAGACCTCTCCCATCCATGTATCTATCTAATTTATTCTTAAAACTTAAGAGTGAGCCCGCATTTACCACGTCAAATGGTAGCTCATTCCACACTCTCACCAATCTCTGAGTGAAGAAGTTCCCCCTAATGTTCCCCCTAAACCTTTCCCCTTTCACCCTAAAGCCATATCCTCTCGTGTTTATTTCTCCTAATCTAAGTGGAAAGAGCCTACTCGCATTTACTCTGTCTATACCCCTCACAATTTTGTAAACTTCTATCAAATCTCCCCTCATTCTTCGACGCTCCAAGGAATAAAGTCCTAACCTGTTTAATCTTTCCCTGTAACTCAACTCCTTAAGACCCGGCAACATCCTAGTAAATCTTCTCTGCACTCTCTCAATCTTACTGATATCCTTCCTGAAGTTAGGCGACCAGAACTGCACACAATACTCCAAAGTTGGCCTCACCAATGTCTTATACAACCTCACCATACTCCTATACTCAATACTTTGATTTATGAAGGCCAGTATGCCAAAAACTTTCTTTACAACCTTGTCTACCTGTGACGCCACTTTCAGGGAATAATGTATCTAAACTCCCAGATCCCTTTGTTCCTCCGCACTCCTCAGTGCCCTACCATTTACTGTGTATGTCCTACCTTGGTTTGACCTTCCAAAATGTAACACCTCACACTTTTCCGCATTAAATTCCATCTGCCATTTTCTGGCCCATTTTTCCAGTTGGTCCAGATCTCTCTGCAAGCTTTGAAAGCTTTCCTCGCTGTACACAACTTGCTGATCCAATTCACCACATTATCATCCAAATCATTGATATAGACAACAAACAACAATGGTCCCAGTACTGATCCCTGAGGCACACCACTAGTCACAGACCTCCAGTCTGAGAAGCAATCATCCACTACCACTCTCTGTCTTCTCCTACACAGCCAATTTCGAATCCAGTTTACAACCTCTCCATGGATACCAAGTGTCTGAACCTTCTGAACTAACCTCCCATATGGGACCTTGTCAAAGGCCTTACTAAAGTCCATGTAGACAACATCCACAGCCTTTCCTTCATCTACTTTCTTGGTAACCTCCTTGAAAAACTCTACAAGGTTCGTTAAACACGACCTACCACGCACAAAGCCGTGCTGACTATCCTTAATCAGCCCTTGGCTGTCCAAATAATTATATATCCGATCTCTCAGAACACCTTCCAATAATTTACCTACTACTGACGTCAGGCTCACTGGCCTGTAATTACCTGGTTTACTTTTGGAGCCTTTTTTAAACAACGGAACAACATGAGCTACCCTCCAATCCTCCGGCACCTCATCCGTGGCTAAGGACATTTTAAATATTTCTGCCAGGGCCCCTGCAATTTCTACACTAGTTTCCCTCAAGGTCCGAGGGAATATCATGTCAGGCCCGGGGGATTTATCTACCTTTATTCGCTGTAATGCAGCAAGCACCTCCTCCTCTTTAATCTCTATATGTTCCATGAAACTACTGCTTGTTTGCCTTCCTTCCTTATACACTATGCCAGTTTCCTGAGTAAATACTGATGCAAAAAAACTGTTTAAGATCTCCCCCATCTTGTGAGGCTCCACACATAGATGGCCACTCTAATCTTCAAGGGGACCAATTGTGTCCCTTACTATCCTTTTACTCTTAATATACTTGTAGAAACCCTTCGAGTTTACCTTCACATTATCTGCCAAAGCAACCTCATGTTTTCTTTTTGCCTTCCTGATTTCCTTTTTTAGTATTTTCTTAAATTTTCTATACTCTACAAGTACCTCATTTGCTTCTTGTTGCCTATACCTGCTATACACCTTCTTAACCAGATCGCCAATATCCCTTGAAAACCAAGGTTCCCCTATGCCTGTTAACTTTGCCTTTAATCCTGACAGGAACATGCAAACTCTGCACTCTCAAAATTTCGCCTTTGAATGTCTTCCACTTACTGAACACATCCTTGCCAGAAAACAACTTATGCCAATCCACTCTTCCTAGATCCTTTCTCATTTCCACAAAATTGGCCTTTCTCCAATTTAGAATCTCAACTTGAGGACCAGACCTATCCTTATCCATAATTAGCTTAAAACTAATGACATTGTGGTCACTGGACCCAAAATGTTCGCCTACACATACTTCTGTCACCTGACCTGTCCGGTTCCCTAATAGGAGATCAAGTATTGCATCCTCTCTCATTGGTACCTCTATATATTGATTTAGAAAACTTTCCTGAACACATTTGACAAACTCCAAGCCATCCAGCCTTTTTACAGTATGGGAGTCCCAGTCAATATGTGGAAAGTTAAAATCTCCTACTATCACAACTTTCCGTTTCTTACATCGGTCTGCTATCTCTCTACAGATTTGCTCCTCCAATTCTCTCTGACTATTGGGCGGTCTATAATACAACCCTATTAGTGTGGTCACACCTTTCTCATTCCTCAGCTCCACCCATATGGCCTCTGTAGACGAGCCCTCCGGGCTGTCCTGCTTACGCACAGCTGTGATATTTTCCCTGACTAGTAATGCCACTCCTCCCCCTTTCATCCCTCCCCCTCTATCACGTCTGAAACAACGGAACCCCGGAACATTGAGCTGCCAGTCCTGCCCCACCTGCAACCAAGTCTCACTAATAGCAATAATGTCGTAATCCCACGTGCCAATCCACGCCCTAAGCTCATCTGCCTTTCCGACAATATTCCTTGCATTGAAATAGATGCACCTGAGAACATTTCTATCACGTACGGACCCATGATTTCTGTCTATACATGCATTCCTCGCTTGACCTTTATCCTCCTCCACCTCACTATCTGCTCTAACACTCTGGTTCCCCTCCCCCTGCAAATCTAGTTTAAACGCCCCGGAGCAGCACTAGCAAACCTACCCACAAGGATGTTAGTTCCCCTCCAGTTCAGGTGCAAACCGTCCTGTCGGAACAGGTCCCACCTTCCCTGGAACAGAGCCCAATTGTCAAGAAACATGAAGCCCTCCCTCCTGCACCATCTCCTTAGCCACGTATTTAGCTGCATTATCCTCCTATTTCTAGCCTCACTAGCACGTGGCACGGGTAGTACTCCTGAGATCGTAACCCTGGAGGTCCTGTCCTTCAACTTTGCACCTAACTCCCTAAACCCTCCTCCTCCTTCCTATCCACGTCATTGGTCCCTACATGGACCACGACATCTGGCTGCTCACCCTCCCTCCTGAGAATACTGAGAACTCGATCCGAGATATCGTGGACCCTGGCACCAGGGAGGCAACAGACCATCCGGGATTCTCGATCCCTCCCACAGAACCTCCTATCTGTCTCCCTAACTATCGAATCCCCTATCACTACTGCTCTCCTCTTTTCCCTCCCTCCTTTCTGAGCTGAGGGTCCAGCCTCGGTGCCAGAGACGCGACCACTACAACTTGTCCCTGGTAGGTCGTCCCCACCAACAGTATCCAAAACGGTATACCTATTGTTGATGGGAACGGTACAGGGATATGTAGGGTATGATAGGTTGGGGTTATTTTCCTTAGAACAAAGAAGGCTGAGAGGTGACTTGATTGAGGTGTACAAAATTATGAGGGGAATAGATGAGTGGACCGGATAAAATTGTTTCCCTTGGTGGAGAATTCTAGAACCAGGGGACATAGATTCAAGATAAGTGGCAGAAGGTGTAGCGGGGACATGAGGAAGAACTTTTTTATGCAGAGGGTAGTGGGTGTCTGGAATTCGCTGCCCAAGTTGGTGGTAGAGGCAGAAACTCTGAACTCTTTTAAAAAGTACTTGGATCTGCACCTTAAGTGCTGTAAGCTGCAGGGCTATGGGCCAGGTGCAGGAAGGTGGGATTAGAAAGGGCACCTGAGTGTCCTTGGGCTGGCATTGACAAGATAGGCCAAATGGCCTCCTTCTGTGCTGTAACTTTTCTATGGTTCTATGGAAAGCCAGCCCTGACACGATGGACCAATTAGCTTCCTCTGCTCTGTAACAATGCTGTGATTCTGTAATCTCCTCAAACAATGAAATTTAAGGATGGGGAAAGAAATAGAGTGGACAAGAAAATAGGGTTAATTCAAGTCAAATTAAATACTGAGAGAAATAAAGAGAAGGAAAGAAATAGAGTGACTTGAGGGAGGAGAAACAAAGAAAAACATGTTATTTTTAACAGAACAAGCAGAGGAAGAAGACCTTGTAATCCATTCGTGCTTGAGAATTATATTGGCTTGGCAAGTAAATAATGAATGAGTAGTAGGGTACATGTGTGAAATGTGCAAATATTCTTACACATATATTGAATCCCAAAATTTTTATCTGTAGGAAATCTATTTTATTCGTGTTTCTCAGTGTCAAACAACTTTGCATCCTGAAAATAATTGCCATTTGACATTAGCAGGAGGGTGGGTAGCAAAACTGACACAAAAGTACTATCAAGACAGATTTTAAAATGTTTGAAACAGGGCTAGGAACAATTCACTATCTGCTGGATTACAACTCCTCACCTGGATTTGTTTCCTTTCTGAAGATTCAGGGCTGAGTTTCATGTAGGCTTGAGGGGCTGAATGGCCTACTCCTGCTTCTTGCTCGTATGCTCATAGGAATCATAGACCAACAGGATCCTTACGACATGAACCATCAGCCCTAATCATAGTGGTAACATTAGTTCGCACTTATGATGCATATTCAACAATATCATAGTATGTAGTAAATTTCAATGGAGAGGTTCATGGGGAGATTGCAATGTTGAAGCTAACATTCAGCAATTTGTATATAATTGGAACCCATGACGTATCCCCTCTTTGCAAGAAATTACTTGATTTTTACAAACAAATAATGATGAACACCATTAATTTGCCATTATTTTTCCATCAATTTCTGCATCAATACTATGCCAGTTGTTAAAAAATATCTTGCACAGAAATTGTAATTAAATTCTGTGGTTTATTGTCATTTTAAATTCACCAATACCAGCCTAAACCATTCAGAAACTAACTAACTAATTTTTCTGATAAAGTAGAGTACTTTGAAAATGCTTTACCCCAAGCTTAAATTTCATCAATTGAATCCATTGTTTCTGCAAACTTAATTTGTTTTTATGTAGAAGTACATACTTACTGTTTTACACCCAAAAATATTATTGAAGATCAAGTATGCAAATTTGATGTAAAGATTCATTAGGATCTAATTTTAAGAAAGTATCACTATTTTAGTTAACACAGCCTATCAGAACCTTGTTTTTCTTCTTTTGATGCACGTAACTTACATCAAATTTTATGAGTACAGTTCTAAATGTGCAAATGTCCATCTCATTGATTATAATAATTTGGCATGGGCATGACATTTGGTGAGAACAGCACATATGTTTAGATAAGTTGAACTTGAGAAATTTATATGTTTAGTATGTGTGTTATCCATTCAACAAAAGAAGTATTGTGTAACCATTTCTTTTAATGCAAGATCCATAAACAGGCTCCAACTGTGTATATTTCTCATAAAGGCAGATTAAAGATTTACCATCAAAGGCTCTTTCAAAATTCAAATGTACCATTGTTTAATCCTGCCCACTTTAATTTTTTTAAATATATTTTTATTTAAACAGCTAGTGCTAATCGCAACACTTAATTACTGGGTGGAAGAGCTGCTGAGTTGCAAAACATGAGGTGGCTAAGTCACCATACATGGTTCTTGCAGAATCATAGAAAACACAGAAAACTCCCCAAACCTGTCCACCATCTATAAGGTACAAGTCAGGAATACACTCCACTTGCCTGGATGAGTGCAGCTCCCACAACACTTAGGAAGCTTGATACCGCCCAGGTCGAAGAAGTCCGCTTGATTATCACCACATCCACAAACATCCACTCCTCCACCACTGACACACAGTAGCAGCAGTGTATACCATCAACAAGATGCACTGCAGAAATTCAGCAAGGCTCCTTCGACAGCACCTTCCAAACCCACGACCACTACCACCTAGAAGGACAGGGACAGCAGATAGATGGGAACACCACCGCCTGGAAGTTCCCCTCCAAGTGACTTACCATCTTGACATGGAAATATATCACCATTCCTTCACTGTCGTTGGGTCAAAATCCTGGAACTCCCTTCCTAACAGCACTGTGGGTGTACCTGCTCCACATGGACTGCAGCGGTTCAAGAAGGCAGCTCATCACCACCTTCTCAAGGGCAACATGGGATCGGCAATAAATGCTGCCCAGCCACCGAAGCCCCCATCCTGTTAATAAGTAAATATTTTTTTTAAATTGGCAAAAGAAGCAATGACGACATGACGAAAAACCTTTTCACACAACAAATGGTTAGGATCTGGAATGCACTGCCTGAGAGTGTGGTGAATCAATAGAGGCATTCAAGAAGAATTGGATTGTTATTTGAAAACATACGAACAAGGAAAAAGAAAGAATATGCAGCGCTATGGGGAGAGGCGGGGGAGTGGCACTAGGTAACTTGGTTCTATGGAAAGCCAACCCTGACATGGACCAAATAGCTTCCTCTGCTCTGTGACAATAATGTGATTCTTTAATCTCCTCAAACAATGAAATTTAAGGATGGGGAAAGAAATAGAATAGACAAGAAAATAGCATTAATTCAAGTCAAATTAAATACTGAGAGAGAAATAAAGAGAAGGAAAGAAATAGAGTGGCTTAAGAGAGGGGAAACAAAGAAAAACATGTTATTTTTAACAGAACAAGCAGAAGAAGAAGACGTTGTAATCCATTCGTGTTTGAGAATTGTTTTGGCTTGACAAGTAAATAATGAATGAGTAGTAGGGTACATGTGTGAAATGTGCAAATATTCTTACACATATATTGAATCCCAAAATTATTTTCTGAAGGAAATCTACTTTATTCGTGTTTCTGAGTGTCAAACAACTTTACATCCTGAAAATAATTGTCATCTGACATTAGCAGGAGGGTGGGTAGCAAAACTGACACAAAAGTACAATCAAGACTGATTAAAACATGTTTAAAACAGGTCTAGGAACAATTCACTATCTGCTGGAAACCTGGATTTGTTTCCTTTCTGAATATTCAAGGCTGAGTTTCATGTAGGCTTGAGGGGCTGAATGGCCTACTTCTGCTTCTTGTTCGTATGTTCGTAGGAATCATAGACCAACAGGATCTTTACGACATGAATCGTCAGCCCTAATCATAGTGGTAACATTAGTTTGCATTCATGGTGCATATCCAATAATTTCATAGTATGCAGTAAATTTCAGTAGAGAGGTTCATGGGGAGATTGCAATGTTGAAGCTAATATTCAACAATTTGTGTACAATTGGAACCCATGACGTATCTCCTCTTTGCAAGAAATTACTGGATTTTTGCAAACAAATAATGATGAACACCATTAATTTGCCTTTATTTTCTCCATCAATTTCTGCATCAATACTATGCCAGTTGTTAAAAAATATCCTACACAGAAATTGTAATTAAATTCTGTGGTTTACTGTCATTTTAAATTCACCAGTACCAGCCTAAACCATTCAGAAAATGACTAACTGATTTTTCTGATAAAGTAGCATACTTTGAAAATGGTTTACCCCAAGCTTAAATTTAGTCAATTAGAACCATAGAAAACTTACAGCACAGAAGGAGATCATTCGGCCCATATTGTCCATGCCAGCCCAAGGACACCCAGGTGCTCTTTCTAATCCCACCTTCCTGCACCCGGCCCATAGCCCTGCAGCTTACAGCACTTAAGGTGCAGACCCAAGTACTTTTTAAAAGAGTTTAGAGTTTCTGCCTCTACCACCAACTTGGGCAGCGAATTCCAGACACCCACTCCCCTCTGCGTAAAAAAGTTCTTCCTCATGTCCCCCCTAAACCTTCTGTCACTTATCTTGAATCTATGTCTCCAGGTTCTAGAATTCTCCACCAAGGGAAACAATTTTATCCTGTCCACTCTATCTATTCCCCTCATAATTTTGTACACCTCAATCAAGTCACCTCTCAGCCTTCTTTGTTCTAAGGAAAATAACCTCAACCTATCCAATCTCTCCTCGTAGCTACACTTTTCTAACCCTGGCAACATTCTTGTGAACCTCCTCTGCATTCTCTCCAGAGCTATTATGTCCTTCCTGTAATGTGGTGACCAGAACTGCACACAATACTCCAGTTGTGGCCTCACCAGTGTTTTATACAATTCCAACATTATATCTTTACTTTTATATTCTATACCTCTGCCAATGAAGGAGAGCATTCCATATGCCTTCTTTACAACCTTGTCTACTTGAACTGCTGCCTTCAGAGACCTGTGTACTTGTACGCCAAGATCTCTCACTTCATCTACCCCTCTTAGTATATTCCCATTTATTGTGTAATGCCTGTAACTGTTTGACCTCACTAAATATATGACCTCACACTTCTCTATGTTAAAATCCAACTGCCACTTTACCGCCCACTCCACCAACCCATCTATATCGTTTTGGAGATTATGGCTATCCTCTACACTATCCACTACTCGGCCAATCTTTATAGCACCTGCAAATGAGTACTTTTCTAAATGTGCAAATGTCCATCTCATTGATTATAATAATTTGGCATGGGCATGACATTTGGTGAGAACAGCACATATGTTTAGATAAGTTGAACTTGAGAAATTTATATGTTTAGTATGTGTGCTATCCATTCAACAAAAGAAGTATTGTGTAACCTTTTCTTTTAACGCAAGATCCATAAACAGGCTCCAACTGCGTATATTTCTCATAAAGGCAGATTAAAGATTTACCATCAAAGGCTCTTTCAAAATTCAAATGTACCATTGTTTAATCCTGCCCACTTTAATTTTTTTAAATATATTTTTATTTAAACAGCTAGTGCTAATCGCAACACTTAATTACTGGGTGGAAGAACTGCTGAGTTCCAAAAGAAGAGGTGGCTAAGTTACCAAACATGGTTCTTGCAGAATCATAGAAAACACAGCAAATTTAACATCTCTGGTCTTTCATTTGTATTGCTACTGAATTTTACCTCAATTCTCTTGAAGCTAGATGCAGAACACCTTAATTCAAGGCACTGTTAATGACATTAGCACTCAAATGTTTTCCCTTTTAATTAAACAGACATGATCAGAGTAAACTTATAACTAACTCTTTTGAAAATTTATTGATAGGCATCTCCCTTTATGAGGTCACCTGCTATCTAACAAAAATGTAGGATTGTTTTAATACAGATGAAGAAAGCCATAACTAGAAATGAGGAGCAGACCTCAAATCATACTGTGTGCAAACTGTTAACAGCAGTATTATTAGTTTTTTTTATTCATTTACGGGATGCGGGAGTCGCTGGCTAGGCCAGCGTTTATTGCCCATCCATAATTGACATTGAGAAGGTGGTGGTGAGCTGCCTTCTTGAATCATTGCAGTCCCTATGGCATAGGTACACCTATAGTACTGTTAGGAAGGGAGTTCCAGGATTTTGACCCAGTGACAGTGAAGGAACAGCAATATATTTCCAAGTCAGGATGGTGAGTGGCTTGGAGTGGAACTTCCAGGCGGTGGTGTTCCCATCTATCTGCTGTCCTTGTCCTTCTAGATGGTAACGTATTTGGTTTGGAAGGTTCTGCCTAAGGAGCCTAGGTTAGTTTCTGCAGTGCATCTTGTAGGTGGTACACACTGCTGCTATTGTGCGTCAGTGGTGGAGGGAGTGAATGTTTGTGGAAGGGGTGCCAATCAAGTGGGCTGCTTCATCCTGAATGGTGTCAAGCTTCTTGAGTATTGTTGTAGCTGCACTCATCCAGGCAAGTGGAGAGTATTCCATCAGATTCCTGACTTGTGCCTTGTAGATGGCGGACATGTTCTGGGGAGTCAGAAGGTGAGTTACTCGACGCTGGATTCCTAGCCTCTGGCCTGGTCTTGCAGCCACAGTATTTATATGGCTAGTCCAGTTCAGTTTCTGATCAATGGTAACCTCCAGGATGTTGATAGTGGGGGATTCAGCGATGTTAATGCCACTGAATGTCAAGGGGCAATGGTTAGATTCTCTCTTGTTGGGAGCTGGTCATTGCCTGACACTTGTGTGCGCAAATGTTACTTGCCACTTGTCAGCCCAAGCCTGGATCTTGTCCAGGTCTTGCTGCATTTGGACACGGACTGCTTCAGTGTCTGATGAGTCATGAATGGTGCTGAACATTGTGCAATCATCAGGAAACATCCCTACTTCTGACCTTATGGAAGGAAAGTCATTGATGAAGCAGCTGAAGATGGTTGGGCCTAGGACACTACCCTGAGGAATTCCTGCAGTGATCTTCTGGAGCTGAGATGACTGACCTCCAACAACCACAACCATCTTCCTTTGTGCTAGGTATGACCCCAATCAGTGGAGAGTTTTCCCCTGATCCCCATTGACTCCAGTTTTTTTAGGGCTCCTTGATGCCACACTCAGTCAAATGCTGCCTAGATGCCAAGGGCATTCACTATTGCCTCACCTTTGGAGTTCAGCTCTTTTGTCCATGTTTGAACCAAGGCTGTGATGAGGTCAGGAGTTGAGTGCCCAAGGCAGAACCAAACTGAGCATCAGTGAGCACGTTATTGCCATGCAAGTGCCGCTTGATAGCACTGTTGATGACCCCTTCCATCAGCTTACTGATGATCGAGAGTAGACTGATGGGGAGGTAATTGGTCGGGTTGGATTAGTGCAGCATTTTGTAAATAGGACATACCTGGGCAATTTTTCACATTGCCAGTCAGATGCTAGTGTTGTAGCTGCACTGGAACAGCTTGGCTAGGGCCACAGAAAGTTCTGAAGCAGAAGTCTTTAGTTCTATTGCCGGAATATTGTCAGGGCCCTTAGCCTTTGCAGTATCCAGTGCCTTCAGCTGTTTCTTGATATCACGTGGAGTGAATCGAATTGGCTGAAGACTTCAAAGATGCTGGGAACATCTGTAGAAGGCCAAGATGGATCATCCTCTCGGCACTTCTGGCTGAAGATTGTTGCAAACACTTTGGCCTTACCTTTTGCACTGACATGCTGGCTCCTCCATCATTGAGGATGGGGATATTTGTGGAGCTTCCTTCTCCAGTGAGTTGTTTAATTGTCCACCACCATTCACATAACTGCTGAAAGTCATCAACCTGAAATGCTGAGGGGAATTTTAACCTGGACTAATAGGTGGGTTTGTATGTGGATGGAGGGGGGTGTTAAAATCAGGAAAAAATGTGTATGCATTGGAAAACTGGCTCCAACCTGCCAACTTCGATGTTTAAATTGAGCAGAAAAGACTGGTTGCACGCAACATCCTCTGGAGAGGCAACTGTCCTATTAACACATGGTAATTGTTGCATTGGAACCATTTTCAACATAGTTTGAAATTTAACATCTGAAGCATGGTTTTCCTAGGCTTCCTGAAACTCAGCTTTGGAAATAAGGTGAACAGCAATTGAGGGGTCTGATTAATCCTCATGGAAATACTGCAGTAAATACTCAATACTCACAGCTCATTTCTTACCTACTGATGGGAAAGAGCTTGTTTATAGTACTTTTGCTGAGAGTTTACTTTCTACACTGTGGAGATTTTCTGAATCACATAAGGACAGGTGACACCTTGGCAGCTTTAGACTGGACCTCTGATGAGGAACAATACAACCAACAGTAGCAACCTGCTGTTCAGAAATCTGCAACTGGACATTAGAGAAGGAACCAGCAGCAGCAACAGCCTGCTATTGACAGACCTGCTACTGGCAACACAGGGTGCACAGACAGGCTGAGTTCCCTTGACATGTCAGAACAATAGTGCTTCAGGAGGCTCAGGGTTGTCACATCAAGAGCTGGAAGCCAGCTGCAGCCTCCTGAAAGAAGACATGCTCGCTTTTAGTCACACGTTACCAGTGGCTGTCAAAGTGACCATCATCCTCAACAGTTTTCCCTCTGGATCATTCCACCGCTGTGCCAGAGATATATCCAGGATCTCCCATCGGCAGTCCACATGTGCATAAAGACAGGGTTGTTTGCCAAAACTGGCAATTATGTCAGTTTTGTCTGCAATGACGCTAGTCAAAATGAGCCTGCACTCATATTTGCATCTCTGACTGGCTTCCCACAGATGCAGGGCTTCATTGACTGTAAACACATGGCAATCTGTGCACCCTGAGATCAACCAGGAGCATTTGTGAACCACAAGGACTTCCGGTCCATCAATGTATAGTTAGTATGCAACCATAAAAAGATAGTAATGTAGGTGTACTTGAGATTCCTGGGGAGCTGTCATGATGTGTGGCTGAGAGGAGGTAAGAGATACCGACTTCAGACTTGGCTGATGAAACCCATTAGAAACCTGACCAATGAAGACCCACAACACTACAGTGAATGCCTGATGTTTGATCAGACAAGCAGTTGATATGCTGAACGTCCATTTCAGTTGCCTAGACAGATTTGGAGGTGCCTGAAGGGTGCCTGCCTGGATCTCCCGAATGAGATGCTTCTTTGGGAACAGTAAGACAGATAAAAGCAAAATACTGCAAATACTGGAAATCTGAAACAAAAACAGAAAATACTGGCAAAACTCAGCAGGTCTAACAGCATCTGTGAAGAGAAAAAAAGAGAGTTAACGTTTTAAGTCCATATGACTCTTCCTCAGACCTGCTAAGACAGATAATTTGGGTTTCCAGCTAGTGCCTCATTCTTCACAAGTGGGGAGGATCAGATGGTGGTGGTAGGGACAGCTGTGGTTAGTCAATATTAGAGGATGCAGAATTCTCCAAGCTCCATCCAGCTGGACACAGGTGACATACTCTGGGGACTGTTGATGAAAAGGATAATCACTTACTGACAGGATTTCCAAGTACACTGACTCCAATTGCAAAGAAGATCAAGACATCAACCTCGAACATGAATGCTTTGATGTCGCAAGGCATTGGCATGATGTGTTCTTCCATGGACACAGCGGCCAGTTCAGCAGAACATCAGAGAAGGCAATGAATGCCATGACAACATCCAATCACACTCTAAATGACAGACACCTTAGCTTTGGATTTACAGTGCCCCACTGATCTGCACAAAAGTACTCTCCAGCACAGTGGTAGCAGTGAATTGCAGATGGGTCATGAGAGGGATGATGCCAAAGGAGACATGGAATGGAGAACTCCACTCAAAGTGCTTGCACTTCTCTAACACAGCTCCTCCCCTCAGTCAGTACTTGACATGCTGCCCCATGTCCCTATGGCTGTGACTGCACCTGCAGTCTTTGCTGCGCCCTCATGGCCTCCAAAGGGCAAAGGTTGTCAGCCAAGAGAATCTCAGTGCAGGGACATGAGCAGCCTCTGTCTACCTCTGCTGAAGTCAATGGGGTTGCTCCTGATAGCAGAGGTAGGAAAAGGAAGAGTAAAGTTTTAAAGTTGCCCAAGGGTGTGTGCATGTGTATATGAGAAAATGTTATGCTATGAAGTTTCTGTTCAATCAGATGAATTTTATAATTTTGACATCTCTTTTCCATCCTGTTTATTCTTGGTTGAAGGGTGGCAAGTTGCTTTTTAACTTGTTTGATAATGAATAGGAAGACATGAATTGACATTGCCCAGTGCACAGAGTGAAATACATCATAACTATTCTAGAGATCCTAGCCAGTGTGTACTAAAGGACACCTCCAGATCTGTCACCTCAGATATTAGTATTTGAGTCATGCATGGTAAACATGAGTCCTGAGATGATGCGCCATTAGAACAAATCATCTCCTTTGAGGACCGATTATCCGCGAGGTCTATGATTCTTGCTTCATGTGTGAAGTTTCTGGCAGAAAGAAAATACATGAATTAGTTATGGCAAGGTATTACAAGTTATTATTATGAAATTGATCAAACATGTAGGCAGCTGATATTTAATTGTGTTACCAGATAGCTGGGAGTATCCTATTTCCAAAGACCAGGGATGACAAAATGCCACTGTTATTGAGCACTTCCTCCTCTTCAGTTGTTGGCTGTGAGATCTGTGGAGGACCACCTCTGGTTCTCTCCATGTCCTTAGTGTTCTGCATTCTCTTCTGCAACAGGGGAAAGAACAGATACTGTAATGGAATGAGTTCATATGCTGGAAATAGTGCATTTGATGAAGATGACTATCAGGAAGAGGTGTGAAATTGTATAAGATAAGGTTGAGTAATGGTGATGGAAGGATAGATCAGGACTTGAAGAAGTGCAAGGAAAGAGAAGGATGGGTGCAGTTGCAAGGTAAATGAGTGTGATGAACAATGCAATGGAGTAGGTTTGACAAGGTAGAGTGCAGAAGTGGAGTGAAGTGCACAATGTAGGTGAATGTGCAACTGTACTCACCTTTCTTGACTTGGTTAGATAATTAAAGTGCATCCTACACTGTATCCAAGAGTGTGGCACAATGCTGCTGATGCTAACATCCTCGCCACCTCCGGCACATCTTTTTTTTTTGTGGCAGCAGCAGGTTTCTTCCTCCAATCGCTGGGGAAGAATATTTCTCTCTAGCTTCGCCCAGCCCCCAGCAGTACATCATGGGAGGTGTCATTGAAGCAGCCTTTAGGTATACTGAATCCACTGTCATGTTATTCTTTTGCTTCCAACTCCAAACCGACTTCCATTGTTATATGGTCCTTTAAATACTGGAGTGGAGTTCGCGTCATGCAGATCCTCATAACATCCACTGGTGCACGAACTATGCCAAACCTGGAAGTAAATAATAATGCGGTAGCTGCATTGAAATGCCACAGACAGACATGCTGAAATTCCTTTTGAGCGTCCTACCTGTTATCGAATGCCTCCCACTTCACTCCCAAAACACCTTTGCATTGATTTAAGGGCCATTAAGTCTGTTTCTCTCCCCACAGATACTGTCTCACCTGCAGAATATATCCAGCATTATCTGTCTTTGTATTAAATGGCAGCATCTTCAGTATTTTGCTTTTGTTTTAATGTGGGATAGAAATTATCTTTGAAGGGAGAATAGAATATGAATAGAAACTAGCAAAAAACATTAAAACGGACTGTCAAAGCTTCCATAGGTACATAAGAAGGAAATGTTTGACTAAGACAAATGTGGGTCCATTACAGGCAGAGTCAGGAGAGTTTATAATTGGGAGTAGAGAAATGGCAGAGAAGCTAAATGATTACTGTGTCTGTCTTCACTGAGGAAGATACAGGAAATATCCCAGAATTAGAGATCCAAGGGACTAGGAAGAATAAGGAATTGAAGGAAATTAGTGTTAGTAATAAGGTTATATTTGCAGAAATTAATGGGACTGAGGTTGATAAGTCCCTGGGACCTGATATTCTACATCTCAGAGTGTTGAAAGAGGTAGCTATGCTAATACTGGATGTATTGGTGATCATCTTCCAAAATTCTACAGATGGTTCTACAGATTGAAAGGTAGCAAATGTCACCCCACTATGTAAGAAGGGAGGTAGAGAGAAAACGGGGAACTACAGACCTGTTAGACTTACATCAGTAGTGGGGAAAATGCTAGAATCTATTCAAAAGGATTGATAAATGGACACTTAGATAATAATGATCTGATTGGGTGTAGTCAACATGGATTTATGAATGGGAAATCATATTAATGAAACTGTTGGAGTTTTTTGAGGATGTAACTAACAGAATTGATAAAGGGAAGTCGGTGGACATAGTTTACTTGGATTTTCAGAAGGCTTTTGAAGTCCCCCACAGGAGGTTGGTTAGCAAAATGAAAGCACATGGGATAGGCCGTATTATACTGGCATGGATTAAGGATTGGCTAACAGGCAGAAAACAGATAGTAGGAATAAACAGGTCATTCTCGCGTTGGCAGGCTGTGACTAGTGGAGTACCGCAAGGATCAGTACCTGGGCCCCAGCTGTTCACAATTGTTATGTTTTAACTATGGGTCGCTTTGCTCGCGAACCAGTTGCATACTTATCTGTCGGCAGGCGAATCAATTACAATATGCCACAGACGCAGAGACCAATATGAAATGAAGCACATACTATTTATTCACACAAACAACAGAGCATTAACATGATGTGTGCTTCTCTAGCCAGACCCTATTCTAGACTAGCATTAACCTGGTAGCCCATGCTACACAGCCATTGGGTCCTCCAGTCATGTGGTCAATCTGTTCACAGTCTCTTAAAGGTGTGTTACACCTCAGATTACCACATCCCTTCCCCTTTACTTGAAAGTACATTTTACAATATATTAACTATTTACAAAAATGAACTATTTACAAATTTAGTCTCTCAGGAGGAACGTGTCAACCGTCGTAGTCCTATAACTTCAGATAGTTTATCTGAGGCTCCCTCACAGGAGTTATCTGTCCACTAGGGTCCCCAGTAGGAACCTGCAAGTTTGCCTCTTCAACTCTCAGGCTCAACGGTTTCTGCAGGTACTTCCAAAGCAAGAGGAGTTCCTTCTACCTGTGCTGTCAACTCCAGCGGGAATGCTTGGTGCACCCTGTGGATCTGTTTCCTGAGGTGATCTATATGTCTTCTGATTATCTGATCTTCAACCGATATATGGTAGGACAGGGATCCTGTCACTGCACTGACTTCACTTGATAGCCATTTGGGCCCATCTCCAAAGTTCTTCGCGAAAACAGCTTCCCTACAATGAAGTTTCTTTCATGACTATGGTAATTGTGTTCATTTCTCTGGGCTTCCTGGATCCAAAATTGGCTGAGGCAGGAAGCAGAGGGTAATGGTAGAGGGATGTTTCTGTGACTGGAACTCTGTTTCCAGTGGGGTTCCACAGGGCTCAGTGCTGGGGCCCTTGCTGTTTGTGGTGTACATAAATGATTTGACTTAAATGTAGAGGGTATGATCAAGAAGTTCGCAGAAGACACGAAAATTGGTAGGGTGGTAAATAATGAGGAGGATAGCTGTAAACTGCAGGAAGATATCAATGGCCTGGTCAGGTGGGCAGAGCAGTGGCAAATGGAACTCAACCCGGAAAAGTGTGAGGTAATGCACTTGGGGAGGGCTAACAAGGCAAGCAATTACACAATGAATGGTAGGACCCTGGAAAGTACTGAAAATCAGAGGGACCTTGGTGTGCATATGCACAGATGCCTGAAGATAGCAGGGCAGGTAGATAAGGTGGTTAAGAAGGCATATGGGATGCTTTCCTTTATTAGCCGAGACATAGAATACAAGGGCAGGGAGGTTATGCTGGAACTGTATAAAACGCTGGTTAGGCCACAACTGGAGTACTGTGTGCAGTTCTGGTCACCACATTATAGGAAGGATGTGATTGCACTGGAGAGGGTGCAAAGGAGATTTACCAGGATGCTGCCTGGGCTGGAGGGTCTGAGCTATGAGGAAAGATTAGATAGGCTGGGGTTGTTTTCCTTGGAGCAGCGAAGGTTGAGAGCGGACCTGATCCCATGGGCTCTTACTTTCTTGACTAGTCTTCCATGAGGGACCTTAACAAAAGCCTTGCCAAAATCTATGTAGACCACATCAAATGCATCCACAAATTACCCGTCCATCAGGGGTAATCGGCTCAGCGCGTCAGCATTGGTAATCTGGCTTCCCGGCCAGTGGATAAAAGTATATTCGTAAGCAGCTAGAATGAGCGCCCATCTTTGTATGCGTGCCAAGGCAATTGGGGGTATTGCCTTATCTTCACCAAACAAGCCTGGTAGTGGCTTGTGGTCCGATACTATGGTGAAGTGGCAGCCATGGATGTATTGATGGAATTTCTTAATGCCAAATACGATGGATAAGCCTTCTTTTTCTATTTGTGAGTATCTTCATTCTGCCTCACTGAGTGTTCTTGAAACATAGCCAATTCAGAGCCATCAGTCATCCAGTCGGAGAGTACTGCCCCTGCTCCATAAGGGGATGCATCATATGTTAAAATCAATTGTTTCTTTGGGTCAAAATATACCAGCAGGACCGATGAATGTAGCAACTGCTTTACTGCCATAAAAGCTTGTTGTTGTGGGGCTTGCCAAGTCCACCTGTGGTTTTTCGTGAGTAACCCATATAATGGAGCCAGTACTGTCGACAAATCTGGGAGAAAACGACCGTAGTTAACCATTCCCAAGAAGGACTTGAGTTCTGTGGCCTATTTCGGGGCTGGCGCTTCACAAATAGCTCTCACCTTGTCTTCTACAGGGTGAAGGCCCTGTGAGTCAACCCTGTGACCTAGGTAAATCACTCCTTTTGCTTGGCAGATATGTTTTCCCCTTTTCAAGCGTACCCCGGCTTGTGAGAAACGCTTCAATGCCTCTTCCAAGTTAGCCAGGTGTTCTTCATCTGTTACTAGGTGCTGTTACTAGGACATCATTGAGATAAACCACCACATGGGGTAGACCTTGGAGCAAATTTTCCATAGTCAGTTGGAAAATGACACAAGCCAATGAGACTCTGAAGGGTAACCTGGTATACAGGTATAACCACCTATGTGTGTCGATAGTCACAAAATCTCGAGAGGCTTTTTCTAGCTTGACTTGCTGGTAAGCGTGGGTCATGTCGAATTTCGTATATGTGGTTCCCCCTGCCAGCTTGGAGTTCAATTCATCAGTTTTCAGTATAGGGCGCCCATCAAGTCTGGCTACTTTGTTAATGGTCAACTTGTTGTCCCTGCATATTCGCACACTCTGGTCAGGCTTTAGAACTGGAACTATGGGCGCTGCCCATTCTGAAAATTGTACAGGTTGTGAGACTCCCAACCTTCCCAGCCTGTCTAGTTCAATATCCACCTTTTCTCGTAATGCATAAGGGACTGGCCTTGCCTTCAAATATCTGAGGGTTGCTCTGAGATCCACGTGATTTTAGCTTGCAGTCCCTGAATCTTCCCGAGCACTTCCCTGAATACATGGCATGTTTCTATTATAATTCTTGCTAATCTTTCATTCTGAGTTGGAAAATCTCAGTCCAATCCAATTTTATTTCCTTAAGCCAGTTCCAACCAAGTAGAGCTGAACCCTCCCCTGCTACCACTATCAGGGGTAGGTTAGTAGACTGGCCTCCATATTGTACTGGAACCTTGCATATACCTTTCACTCGTATGTTTTTGCCAGTATATGTCTTTAGTCTGGTATCTGAGTTTTCCAGCTTTAGTGAGTGGCCTCCTCTGTTCAGTTGCTTAAATGTGTGTTCTCCTATGACTGTCGTGGATGCGCCTGTGTCAACCTCCATTCGAAGGGGTTTTCTGTTGATTTCTACTGTCACGTAGATTGGCTCTGTTTTCCCCATTTTTAAATTGTGCAGGGAGTAAATATCTGACTCTGTTTCTTCTGGCTCCTCCATTATATAAATTTCACAACCTCTGCTTTTTTGTATGAACTTTGGCCTCAATCTTTCTTTACAATATCGCATTTGCGATGGCAGTAGAAGCACTCAGTTCTTTTAAATTGTCGTTCATTTGTAGGCTGTCTGGTTCCAATTCTGCTATTATGAATGTGGTTTTTATCTGTTAAGCTGTTGCTTTTTGCTGGTCTGTTAATGGCAGCTGTTTTCTGCCTTTCCGTGGATCCTGCGATTCCACGCTATTTCTAGCCGGTGCCTCCCTCCTGACGTGAAGAATGGCACCATTTTGTGCTCCCTTGATTCCTTCTGAGTCCCTGATCGTACTTTCCATTGCGAGCGCCAACTCCAGGGCTTTGCTGAAATCCAAATTTGTCTCAGATAGCAACCTTTTTTGAATGGCATCTTTGTTAATCCCATACACTAATCGTTTCTTAACATATCATTAATCGACGTCCCAAACTCAGTGTTCTGCCAATTGTTTTAAGGCTGCTACATAGCAAGCGCCTGTCTCTCCAGGGGCGCGACACCTTGAATTGAATTTAAAATGCTGCGTTGTTACCAAGTGTTTCAGTTGGAAATGGCCTTTCACTAGATTCACCAACTCATCAAAGCTCTTGGAATCTGGGGCATTGGGTGCCGATAGACTACGAATTAGGCCGTACGTTTTACTGCCACATGTCGACAAGAGGATAGCCTGCCTCTTCTCCTCCCCTGATATGTCGTTGGCCAAAAAAAAGAACGTGAGGCGTTCAATATAATGTGATCAGTCATCGGTGGTCTGATCATATGGTTCAATGCGGCCAAATTGTGGCACATTGGCTTCAACTACAGTGAGGGTTTACAATTGTAACGTACTTACAATCAGCCTGCAGACAGTGCTACTTCAGTACAGCTGAGTTTTCGCGGCTTTCCTTGGTGTCGTCGACTGGTAGTGTTTTGCCTCATCGGCAATTGTTATGTTTTAACTATGAGTCGCTTTGCTCATGAAACAGTTGCACGCTTATCTGTCAGCAGGCAAGTCAATTACAATGTACAGCAGACGCAGAGTCCAATATGAAATGAAGCACATACTATTTATTTACACAAACAGCAGAGTGTTAACATGATCTGTACTTCTCCAGCCAGACCCTACTTTAGACTAAAATTAACCTGGTAGCCCATGCTGCAAAGCCATTGGGTCTTAGAGTCACATGGTCAATCTACTCACAGTCGCTTAAAGGTGTATTACACCTCAGATTACCGCAACAATATATATCAATGATTTGGATGTGGGAACCAAATGTAATATTTCCAAGTTCACGGATGACACAAAGCTAGGCGGAAATGTGTGTTGTGAGGAAGATGCAAAGTGGTTTCAAGAGGATTGGACAGACTTAGTGAGTGGGCAAGAACATGGCAGATGGAATATAGTGTGGAAAAATGTGAGGTTATCCATTTTGGTAGGAGGAACAGATGTGCTGAGTATTTCTTAAATGGTAAGAAATTAGAAAGGGTAGATGTACAAAGAGATCTTGGTGTCCTGGTCAATAAGTCACTGAAGGCAAACATGCAGGTGCAGTAAGCAATTAGAAAGGCTAATGGTGAGTTAGCCTTTATCGCAAGAGGATTTGGGTACAAGAGTAGCAATGTCTTGCTTCAATTGTATAGAACTTTGGTTAGACCGCACCTGGAGTACTGTGTGCAGTTTTGGTCCCCTTACCTTAGGAAGGATATTATTGCCCTAGAGGGACTGCAACGATGGTTCACCAGACTTGATCCTGGGATGGTGAGACTGTCTTATGAGGAGAGATTGGGGAAACTGGGCCTGTATTCTCTAGAGTTTCGAAGAATGAGAGGTGATCTCATTAAAACCTACAAAACACTTAAAGGGATAGACAGGGTAGATGCAGGTAAGATGTTTCCCCTGGTTGGGGAGTCTAGAACCAGGGGACACAATTTCAAACTAAGGGGGAAGCCACTTAGGACCGAGATGAGGAGATTTTTTTTTTACTCAGAGGGTTGTAAATCTTTGAAATTCTCTACCCAAGAGGACTTTGTAAGCTCAGGCATTGAGTATGTTTAAAGTAGAGATTGGCAGATTTCTAAATACGAGTGATGTAAAGGGATATGGAGACAGTGTAGGGAAAAAAGCATTCAAGTGGATGATCAGTCATGATCGTATTGAATGGCAAAGCAGGCTTGACGGGCTGAATGGCTTACTCCTGCTCCTTGTTTTTATGTCCTATGAATCCAAAGTGAGTTACCCAGAATCTGCACAATTAGAAAATTCACAATTGAACACAGTTCTGATTTGCCATATTAGCAGTCCAGTGCATCCAAATCTCTTGGTGGTTTAAGGGAATATGCCATAACTCTCCTCTGTCTTCAAGATGCAATTCTCACTGATAAAATCATTAAAAACGAAATAAGAAAAATCTCTTTACCGCAAAGAAAATGCTTACTTAAACTATTTAATCTACTGGAAGACAAAGCACAAGGGCCCAACAAGATACATCTTAGGATCTGGAGGAAGATACAAATGGAAGTTGCAGAGGTCCTTTTCAGGCCTATAATAATTGTGCATGTCTTGTGCAGAACTGGATAGTGGCCAGTATAGTAGCCATTTTTTTTGAAAAGGGATTTAGAGCTAATCTGGGAATTACAGTCCAGTCATATGTGATAGGAAACATTTTAGAGCCTTGTCATGTCTGCATCATGGACTATACACTAGGCAATCCCACATTACAGCTACTTCACACCCTCATATCCTTCCATATAGGTAAGTCCATCTCCAAAATGATTACATACCACCCTGGCAGATCTCAAGAGATCATTAAGCCTTTGACATCTGCCAGGTTCTTTGGACGACCCTTAGCTGCTTACCATGCAACCTCCAACCAGGCTGCTTTGGTCTGGTTGGGATGTCTCCTCTTTCCCACCTGCTAGCATGGGGACCCCCCACCTAACACTCAGTCTAGAGGACGACTCGCAGGAGGTCATCATCAAACTGTGGAGCCATCCTTGGTCTGGGGCTCTCAGCAGATAGTGGCTCCATTCTCTCCTCCATCTGTAGAAAGACAAAGGGAGTTAAAGGGTTGAATTTGAGTCTTTTCCTCAACACTAAGAATGGGTCAGCAGCATTCAAATATTCTTTCCTTCCTGGCAACTGTCCTGATTCACTACTAGCACAACAGTCATCCACATTTAAAACAAAGCTCTTAACAGCTGCAATAGCTCAGTGCATTTAAAAATCCTCTTGCAAGAAAGATTCAGCCTCCAAATTGGTGCAAATGCCATGGTGCCATTAAATGGGTGACTGTAACCTACTTCCAGTTCACGATCTTCCCCCTCTATCTCCAGATGTCCCACTTTTGCTCACCAATTGAGAGCACTGCCCACTCTTTCTCTAGGTAGCTGGCCAGCTTCCTACCAGATGGCCAGTAATTGGCTGTAAGGCACATTATCAGGCGCCTTGAAAAGGTGGCAGCGGTAGTCACTGATCCATGCACTTTTTAAATTTTATTTTATTCTTTCACGAGATGTGTGCATCTCTGGCTAGGCCAGCATTCATGCCCACCCCTAGTTGCCTTGATAAGGTGGTGGTGTGCTGCCTTCTTGAACTGCTGCAGTCCATGTGTTGTAGGAACATCCAAATTGCTGTTAGAAAGGGAGTTCCAGGATTTTGACCGAGTGACAGTGAAAGAACGGGTGTATATTTCCAAGTCAGGATGGCGTGTGACTTGGAGGGGAACTTGCAGGTGATGGTGTTCCCATGCAGCTGCCGTCCCTGTCCTTTTAGATGCTCGAGATCGTGGGTTTGGAAGGTGCTGTCATAGGATCTTTGGTGAGTTGCTGCAGTACATCTTGTAGATGATACACACTGCTGCCACTATTCGTTGGTGCTGGAGGGAGTGAATGTTGAAGATGGTGGATGGGTGCCAATCAAGCAGGTTGCTTTTTCCTGGATGGTGTCGAGCTTCTTGAGTGTTGTTGGAGCTGCATTCATCCAGGCAAGTGGAGAGTATTGCATCATGCTCCTCACTTGTGCCTTATAGATGGTCAGTAAGGGGTGCACGAGGGGACTGGCGACTATGCCTCAGTGAGAGGGACACTGAGTGAATAGCAATTTAGGTTCACGTGGGAATTTGGTGCATGGGGGAAAGAGGTATAATATACATAGGAATTATTCTAAAGTAATGAAGTGAGTAATTAAATTAAATAACCTAAATAACCAATGGCAGGACAGGTGTTCTGTTGCAGCTGTGGAATGTGGGTGTTTTGGACGCCAAGGCGATCCAAGACAAACACATCTACAGAAAGTATAAGCAGCTGAGGAATTCCAGTTCAGGATTATGGATCTGGAAGCAGAACTGCAGACGCTGCGCAACATAAAGGAGGGGGTGAAATGCCTGGACACTTTGTTCCAGAAGATGGTCATGCCTCTTAGAAGATGGCCATCTATTTTGGTCAGCAGTGAGGGAAAGGAGGATTTTGTTTTTTTAATTCATTCACAGGATGTGGGCTTCGCTGGCTGGGCCAGCATTTATTGCCCATCTCTAGTTGCCCTTGAGAAGGTGGTGGTGAGCTGCCTTCTTGAACTGCTGCAGTCCATGTAGTGTAGGTACACCCATGGTGCTGTTAGGAAGGGAATTCCAGGATTTTGACCCAGCAACAGTGAAGGAATGGTGATATATTTCCAAATCAGGATGGTAAATGACTTGGAGAGGAACTTCCAGGTGGTACCAAATTAAGAAGCAGAACCTCAAAGGTAATAATCTCTGGATTATTACCTGAGCTACATACAAATTGGCATAGGGCAAATCAAGTTAGAGAGATGAATGCATGGCTCAAAGACTGGCATGGGAGACGTGGGTTCCGGTTCATGGGGCACTGGCACCAGTACTGGGGAAAGTGGGGGCTGTACCATTGGGACGGTCTACACCTGAACCATGCTGGAACATCTATTCTTGCAAATCACATAACTAGAGAAATAAAAAGGGCTTTAAACTAAACAAGGTGGGGTGAGGGATTAAGCTGAGGTAGATGTGGCAAATCAAGAGGTAGATTCAAATCAGAAGACCATAATAGTAATATGGGAAATGAGGGTCATAGAATAGCAGGAAGGGACTGAGAGATAAAACCTAAGAACACACCAGTAGTCAAGACTAGATGTTACAAAGATAACAGAAAGACAAAACTAGAGGCTCTGTATCTGAATGCGCGTAGCATTCATAACGAAGTAAATGATTTGATAGCACATATTGAAGTAAATAAATATGATCATTACAGAGCCATGACTGTAGGATGACAAGGATTGGGTCCTGACTATTGAGGGGTTAATGACATTCAAGAAGAATAGGAAACTAGGTAAAGGTGGAAGGGTAGCACTGTTGATCATGGATGGCATTGATGCAATAGTTAGAGATGACCTTGGTTCAGGAGATCAGGATGTAGAATTGGTTTGGATGGAGATGAGGAATAGTAGGGGAAAGAAGTCACTCATGGGAGTGGTCTACAGGCCCCCTAACAGTAACCACAATTTAAGACAAAGTATTCAAGAAGAAATATTGGGTGCTAGTGATACCTTTATTCCAGCAATATTCATGGATGATTTTAATCTACAAATAAACTGGAAAAATCAGACTGGCAGTGATAGTCTGGATGAGGAGTTCATAGAATGCTTTTGAGATAGTATTTTAGAGCAGCACGTTCTGGAACCAACCAGAGAGCAGGTTATATAAGATTTGATATTGTGTAATGTGACAGGATTAATTAATGACCTCAGAGTGAAGGCACCCCTAGGTAGCAGCGACCACAATATGATTTAATTTTACATCCAGTTTGGAAAGAAGAAGGGTCGGTCTAGGACTAATATTGTAAACTTAAGTATGGGCAACTACGTGGGCATGAAAGCTGAGCTAGCTGAAGTGAATTAGAATACTAGGCTTGGGGATAGGTCAATAGAGAAGCAGTGGCAGATCTTTCAGGGAATATTTCAGAATACTCAGAATAGGAATTCCTTCTATGAGGAAAAATTCTCAAGGAAGGACCCACCGTCCTTTGTTAACTAAAAAAAGTTAAGGAAAGCATCAAACTAATGGAAAAAGCATATAACTGTGCAAAGATGAGCGGCAAGTCAGATGATTGGTCAGAATATAAAGAATGGCAGAGAATGGCTAAAAGGTTAATCAGGAGAAAGAAATTAGAGTATGAGAGGAAGCTAGCTATAAATGTAAAAACGGAGAGCAAGAGTATTTAACATGGAAAAGAGTAAGTAAAGTGAATGTTGGTCCTCTAGAGATTGAGAATGTGGGGTTAAAAGTAGTTAATAAGGAAATGGCGGGTGAAATGAATAAATATTTTGCTTGTCTTCACTATAGAGGATACAAAAAAACATTCAAATAATAGTTGTAAATCAGGAGGTGGAAGGGAGAGGGGAACTTGGTGAAATTAGAATCACTAGGGAGCAATACTGAGCAAACAGCGGGCTGACAAGTCTCCAGGTCCTGATGGACTTCATCATGGGGTCATAAAAGAGATGGCTGATGAGGTAGTCGATGTATTGGTGTTAATTTTCCAAAATTCACTAGATCCTGGAAAGATTCCATCAGACTAGAAAATGGCAAGTTTTCTGTCTCTCTCCCTTCATTCAAGAAGGGAGAGAGACAGAAAACAGGAGTCTATAGGCCAGTTACCTTGATGTCTGTTGTGGGGAAGGTGTTAGAATCGATCATTAAGGAGGTTATAGCTGAGTGCTTAGAGAAACCCAAGGTAATCAGGAAGAGTGGGCATGGTTTTGTGAAAGGGAAATCATGTTTAACCAATTTATTGGAGTTCTTTGAAGGAGTAACATGCGCTGTGGATAAAGGTGAGCCTGTAGATGTGCTGTACTTGGATTTCCAGAAGGCATTTAATAGGGTGCCACATCAAAGGTTATCGCAAAAAATAAAAGCTGATGGTGGAGGGGATAACATATTAGCATGGATAGAAGATTGGCTGGCTGGCAGAAAACAGAGAGTATGCGTAAATGGGTCTTTTTCTGATTGGCAGGATGTGATGAGTGGAGTCCCGCAGGGGTCTGTGCTGGTGCCTCAAATTTTTATAATTTATATGAATGACTTGTATGAAGGGAATGAAGGCATGATAGCTAAATTTGCAGATGATACAAAAATAAGTGGGAAAGTATGTTGTGAAGAGGACATAAGGAGGCTACAGATGGATATAGATAAGTTGAATGAGTGTGCAAAAATATGGCAGGTGGAGTATACTGTAGCAGAATGTGAAATTGTTCACTTGGCAGGTGGAATAAAAAAGCAGAGCATTACTTGAATGGAGAAAAGCTGCAGAATTCCAAGGTGCAGAGTGATCTAGGTGTTCTAGTGCATGAATCACAATAAGTTAGTATGCAGGTACAGCAAATAATTAAGAAGGCTAATGGAATGCTATCCTTTATTATGAAAGAAATTGAATATAAAAGAAAGGATGTTATAACAGGGCATTAGTGAAACCACATCTTGAATATTGTATACAGTTTTTGGTCTCCTTATTTAAGGAAGGATGTAAATACCTTGGAGGCGATTCAAGGAGGCTTACTAGATTGCTACCTGGAATGAGCGGGTTGTCTTATGAGGAAAGACAGACTGGACTTGTTTCCACTGGAGTTTAGAAGAGTGAGAAGTGACTTGATTGAAATTTACAAGATCCTGAACAGTATTGACAAGGTGGACATAGAAAGGATGTTTCCTCTTGTGGGTGTTAGGGGTCGCCCTTTTAGGAGAGATGAGGAGATGTTTTTTCTCACAGAGGGTTGTGTGATCTTGGAACTCTGTACCTCCGAAAGCGTTGAAGGCGGTGTCATTGAATATTTTTCAGGCAGTGCTATATAAATTCTTGTTAGGCAAGGGAATCAAAGATTATCAGGGGTAGATGGGAATGTGGAATTCAAAACACAAACAGATCAGCCATGATCTTATTGGATTGCAGAGCAAGTTCAAGGGGCCGAATCGCCTACTTCTCCTCCTATTTTGTTTGTGCGTATGTTCGTATGAAAGATGGTAGACAGGCTTTTGGGAGTCAGGAGGTGAGTTGCTCTCTGCAGAATTCCCAGCCTCTGATCAGCTCATGTAGCCACAGTGTTTATATGACTGATCAAGTTAAGTTTCTAGTTAATGGTAACCTCCAGGATGTTGATAGTGGGAGATTCAGATTTGGTAATGCCAATGAATGTCATGGGATGATGGTTAGATTCTCTCTCGAAATATTCCAGAACTCACTGGATTCCGGGAGGGCCCCAGTAAATTGGAAAACCGCTAATATGATGCCCCTGTTCAAGAAGGGAGGGAGACAAAAAGCAGGAAATTATAGGCCAGTCAGCCTAACATCTGTCATTGGGAAAATGCTAGAGTCCATTATTAAGGAAGAAATAGCAGAACATTTAGAAAAGCTTAACACAAATAGAGTCAACATGGTTTTGTGAAAGGGAAATCATGTTTGACAAATTTGAGAAAGTTCTTTGAGGATATACCAAGCAGAGTTGATAAAGGGAAACTGGTAGATGTAGTGTATTTAGATTTCCAGAAGGCATTCGATAAGATGCCACATAAAAGGCTATTGCACAAGATAGGAGCCCACAGTATTGGGGGTAATGTATTAGCATGGATTGAAGACTGGTTAACACACAGAAGACAAAGAGTCGAGATTAATGGGTTTTCTTCCGGTTGGAAAGACATAACTAGTGGAGTGCCACAAGGATCAGTCCGAAGGCCTCAATTATGTACTATCTATATTAATGACTTAGAGGAGGGGGCAGAGCGTAATGTATCCAAATTTGCTGATGGTACAAAAATAGGTGGGAGGGCATGTTGTGATGAGGACAAAGGAATCTGCAAGGGGATATAGATAGGTTGAGTGAGTGGGCAAAAACTTGGCAGATGGAGTTTAATGTAGGAAAGTGTGAGGTCATGCACTTTGGTAGGAAGAATCAAAAGGTAGACTATTATTTAGATGGAGAGAGACTCCAAAAAGTGCAGCACAGAGGGATCTGGGTGTCCTTGTGCATGAAACACAAAAAGTTAGCATGCAGGTGCAGCAAGTAATTAAGAAGGCAAATGGAATTTTGGCCTTGCTCGGGGGTTGGAGTTTAAAAATAGAGAAGTCTTGTTACAACTGTACAGGGCGTTGGTGAGCCCGCATCTGAAGTACTGTGTACAGTTTTGGTCCCCGCAATTAAGAAAGGATATACTGACAAAAGAGAGTCACTAGGCTGATTCCTGGGATGAAGGGGTTGTCTTATCAGGAACGGCTAAACAGGTTAGGCCTTTATTCATTAGCGTTTAGAAGAATGAGGGGTGATCTTATTGAAACATACAAGATTCTGAGGGGGCTTGACCGGGTAGATGTTGAGATGATGTTTCCACTCGTGGGGGATTCTTGAACGAGGGGACATAGTTACAGAATAAGGGGACACTATTTAAATCTGAGATGCGAAGGAATTTCTTCTCTTGGAGGGTAGTGAATATCTGGAATTCTCTATCCCATAGAGTTGTGGAGGCTAGATCACTGAAAGTATTTAAAGAGGAAGTAGATAGATTTTTGAAATAGCGGGTAGTTGAGGGCTATGAGGAGCTGGAATGAAAGAGGAGTTGAGGCCTGGGCAGATTAGCCATGACTTTATTGAATGGTGGGGCAGGCTTGAGGAGCCAAATGTCCTACTCCTGCTCCTATTTCTTATGTTCTTATATTCTCTTGTTAGGGATGGTCATTACCTGGCACCTGCCTGGCGCGAATGTTACTCGCCATTTATCAGCCCAAGTCTGAATATTGTCCAGGCCTTGCTGCATATGGACACAAACTGCTTCAGTGATGAGTCGTGAGTAGTTTTGAACGTTGTGCAATCATTAACGAATATCCTCACTTCTGACCTTATTAGGGAGGGAAAGTCATTGATGAAACAGCTGAAGGTGGTTGGGCCTAGGATACTGCCCTGAGGAACTCCTGCATTGATGTCCCGGAACAGAAATGATTGACCTCCAACAACTACGACCATCTTCCATTGTGCTAGATATTACTCCAACCAGTGGAGAATTTTTCCTCTGTTTCCCATTGACTTCAGCTTTGGTCCTTGGTGCCACACTCGGTGAAAAGCTGTCTTGATGTCAAGGGCAGTCATTCACACCTCACTTCTTGAGTTCAGCTCTTTTTCCTATGTTTGGACCAAGGCTGTAATGAGGTCAGGAGCTGAGTGCTCCTGGAGGAACCCAAACTGAGCAGCAGTGAGCAGGTTATTGCTGAGTAAGTGCCGCTTGAACGCACACTTGACAACACTTTCCGTTGCTTGACTGATGATTGAGAGTAGCCTGATGGGGCGGCAATTAGACCATAAGACCATAAGACATAGGAGCAGAAATTAGGCCATTCGGCCCATCGAGTCTGCTCCGCCATTCAATCATGGCTGATAAGTTTCTCAACCCCATTCTCCCGCCTTCTCCCTGTAACCTTTGATCCCCTTACCAATCACGAACCTATCTATCTTGGTCTTAAATACACTCAATGACCTGGCCTCCACAGCCTTCTGTGGCAATGAATTCCATAGATTCACCACTCTCTGGCTAAAGAAGTTTCTCCTCATCTCTGTTCTAAAAGGCCTTCCCTTTACTCTGAGGCTGTGCCCTCGGGTCCTAGTCTCTCCTACTAATGGAGACATCTTCCCTACGTCCACTCTTGGCCGGGTTGAGTTTGTCCTGTTTTTTATGGCGTACCTGGGCAGTAGGTGCCAGTGTTGTATCTGTACTGGAGGAACTTGGCTAGGAGCCCAGCTAGTTGTGGAGCACAAGTCTTTGGTACTATTGCCAGAATGTCGTCAGGGCCCATGGCCTTTGCAGAATCCAGTGCCTTCAGCCATTTCTTGATGTCACATGGAATGAATTGAATTGGCTGAAGACTGGCATCTGTGATGCCTGAAACCTCAGGAGGAGGTTAAGATGGAAAATTTACTCAGCACTTCTGGCTGAAGGTGGCTGCAAATGCTTCAGCCTTGCCTTTTGCACTGGTGTGCTGGGTTCCCCCATCATTTAGGATGGGGATATTTCAGGAACCTCCTCCTCCTGTTTGTTGTTTAATTTTCCACCACTACTTAGAACTGGATTTGGCAGGACTGCAGTGCTTAGCTCTGATCTGTTGGTTGTGGGATCACTCAGTTCTGTCTATATCATGCTGCTTCTGCTGTTTGGTATGCAAGTAGTCCTGTGCTGTAGCTTCACCAGGCTGACACCTCATTTTTAAGTATGCCTGGTGCTGCTCCTGGCATGCCCTCCTGCACTCTTCATTGAACCAGGTTGATCCCCCGGCTGGATGGTAATGGTTGAGCAGGGGATATGCCAGGCCATTAGGTTACAGATGGTAGTTGTATACAATTCTGCTGTTGCTGATGGCCCACAGCACCTCATGGATGCCCAGTTTTGAGTTGCTAGATCTATCCCAATTAGCACGATGGTAGTGCCACACGTGATGGAGGGTATCCTCAATATGAATATGGGACCTTATCTCCTTTAGGACTGTGCGGAGGTCATTCCTACCAAAACTGTCATGGACAGATACATCTGCAACAGGTAGGTTAGTGAGGATGAGGTCATATAGGTTTTTCCCTCTTGCTTGTTCCTTCACCACCTTCTAGCAGCTATGTCCTTCAGGACTCGGCCAGCTTGGTCAGTAGAGATGCTGCTGGGCCATTCTTGGTGATGAACATTGAAGTCCTCCAGCCAGAGTACATACTGTGCCCTTCCCACCCTCAGTGGTCCTGCTGCATTTGGACATGGACTGCTTCAGCATCTGAGGAGTCATGAATGGTGCTGAACATTGTGCAATCATCAGTAAACATCCCTACTTCAGACCTTATGATGGAAGGAAGGTCATTGATGAAGTAGCTGAAGATAGTTGGACCTAGGTGCTTCTCTGACCTTTTTATAGCATAGAGAAGAGAACTGTGTGCAGTACTAAAGCGCAGCCTGCCCAGGGTTGGATACAGTTTATCTTAAGTTTGCTACTTTTAAATTCTATACCCAAGAAATAAAGGCTAATACTTTGCTAGCATTTTAATTGATTTGCATAGACGTAAAAGGTTTGCATTTACTTTCATGAATTACATTTAATAAAATAGTATTTCAACTTGATGTATTGCAGTTATTTATCTCAGAAGTTGAAGTTAAGTGATTTAATGATTAGCTGCTAATTCCACCAAGTGATCAGGGATCTACCATGTTCCTATCATTTTTGCTTTCATCAGGCCAGTTATGTTAGTATATTGAAATTCTGTGCTCAGATCATTAAATCTTTGTTTTCCTTGTTTTTTCTATGAAGGAGCATATTTTATCTCCATGGCCATTATCTTAGGAGTGTAATTAACTATCTTTCATAGAATTGGCCTGTTTATCGATTACTTGGTGTGGTACAAACCTGCAAACAGGAAGATAAAGTCTCAGATGGAACATTATGGAAAGGAAAACAACTGTAATATAATTTAATCATTTTCAGGAATGCTGACTGGTTTACCTAGAATTTGCCTCTAATTCATCAGTAACAATTTAAAATTTAAAATGATAGGGTGCAAAATAAATGTTATCAAATTTTACATGGTTGACATTGCTTCGAAAGAAAACTATTTAAGGTGTATTCTCATTACGAAGTAAAACGTTGCAAAGATGCACAGGTTATGAATTCATGAAATGGTGACTACATACAGCTGGTTAGAGTGACAAAGTGACTTGATATTTACCTTTATATATTGCATTTAAGTAATAGCACTGCACAACAGGAAGGTCATTGTACAAACTGTAAAGCACTTTGTCTCTACTCAGTACAAGTGAGGTCTTTCCAGCACACGTTTTGCTACACAAGAGTATTGATTTGCTATGTTGGATTTGTTAAATTGCAACCTAAGATAAAAGAGATTCTGCCTGTGCTGATAAAAAGGAAGAAATATCTATACTGTGCATAATGTTTGTCAGTGTTGTTGACAGCATAATTAACCAAGGAAGCTCTTACACTGATAAGTAATTCATCAATTTAATTCTTGTATTCAGCTAAACTTATTTTTTCGAATCGTGATCTTTGTTTCTTGTCTGCTCCTTTTCACTAAATATTTACATTGTCATTAATCTATTTGTATGTTTTAATTAATGTCAAACCTCATTGTTACAAAGTTTTGGGGACTGACAGAAAATATCTCATTATGGGCCTACACCAGATCAGTGTTTGAACTGTTCTGCTGATTGTACAAGTGAGCATCATGCAGACCCCAGGGAACATTTGATATTAATGGAAGTTTTCATGATCAGAGTTTGTAATATTGACATTCATTATTTACAAGCTAAACTAATAATAGTCAATTTAAGAGACTGATCATTCTTAACTAAGTTTTATGCATTTATATAGCCAATTAAAATTGCTATATATCTCAAAAAATGCTGCAGTTGAAGAAGCAACAGCTGATGATGAGAGGAAAAACTGTTGAGAAATCTACAGAGTTCTGTTTAGGATCTATAGTTCATACTATTCATAAAAAAGTGGAGGAAAATATATTTATCACCAAGTTTTCTGATAATTAGATGATTAGTATAAAGAAGATTGATAACATTCATCTGGACCAATGACGTGCACTGACAATTGGCAGCTGAATCTTACTCTGAATAAATACAACAACATCTACATTACACCAGAACAAAGGTTATAGGGGAGGGGTTCCCAAATTGTGGGTTGCGACTCCACAAGGTCCGAAACCATAATGGCGGCTGTGGAAAGTCCAAATGGAACTCTTGCAATGGGCCACTTTGATAGAACTACAACTCCCCAGCATGCTCTGTGACAAGAGTCTGGTTGGTTACTACGAGATCTGCTGGAGTTGGGAAGTGGATGGAAGCAGCAACTGGAAGGGCCAGCGACAAGGAGGAAGGCGGCAAGCTTTGATATCATGGAGTGGGCAGAGGAATTCTCTCTCGGTTGTTGGGGATCAATTCAGGCAAAGGTCAGAGTCTTCAAAACGGCATTGTAACTCCCCCACACCCTGCTCTCACTCCCCGTCACCCTCACAAACCCTCCCCACCTCACTCTCACACTCCCACTTAGGGGTCACATCAATTTAAAAACATTAGAATGGGGTTATAGTGGGAGAAAGTTTAGGAAGCACTGTTATATGTAAGTTAAAACATAATTGGTCGCTAGGTTGCAAGAGTTAGAATGTTGAATATTGATATTATTAACCATGCCCTCCTGCTCCATCATCTTACTCTGTTGCCCTATTCTGTTGGACTGCCATTATATAGCTTCATTCGCATCAATATAAATGGAATCCCCGTATTCCTTCATCTCTTAGTTTCAAAAAATCTATTGTTCTCAGTGTTGAATATAGAATAATGGCTGAGCATCTACACCCTTCTGGGACAGAAAATTCCAACAATTCACAACCCTCTGAGTGAATCAATTTTTCATCATCTCAGTGCTAAATGGCTGATGCCTTATCCTGACACTATGACCCCTGATCCATCATTCAATAAGATCATGGCTGATCTGGTTGTGGTCTCAATTCCACTTTGCCATTGTGCCCCTCCATAACCCTTGACTCCCTTGTCAATCAAAAATCCCTTGAATAAATTCCGTGATCCAGCCTCCACTGCTTTCTGGGAAAGAGAATTCCATATACTAACAACCCTTTGAGAGAAAAATTTCTCCTATTCCCTGTTTTAAACGGTAAACCTCATTCTTAAACTGTGTCCCCTGGTTCGAGCTCTTCAGAGAGGTGCTAAACATTAACTCTGTTTCTCTCTCCACAGATGCTGCCAGACCTGCTGAGTTTTTCCAGCATTTTCTGTTTTTATTTCAGATTTCCAGCATCCACAGTATTTTGCTTTTATCCCCCCAGGATCTTATATGTTTTGATAATATCACCTCTCACTCTTCTAAACTCCACTGGGTATAGGCTCAACCTGTCCAACATTTCTTCATAAGATAAGCCCCTCATTCCAGGAATGAGTCAAGTGAACCTTCCCTGAACTGCTTCTAAAGCAATTATATATTTTTTTCAAATAAGGAGACCAAAACTACACACAGCTCACCAAATGTGATTTCACCGCTGCCCTGCACAGCTGCAGTAAAACTTCCCTACCTTTATATTCCATGCCCCTTGCAATAAATGCCAACATTCAATTTGCCTTGCTAATCACTTGCTGTACCTGTACACTGATGTTTTGGGATTCATGTACCAGGACATCTGGATCCCTCTGTACCACTGAGTTCTGCAATCTCTCTCCGTTTAAATACTATACAGCTCTTCTATTCTTCCTACCAAAGTGGACAAGTTCACATTTTCCCATCCATCTGCCAAACTTTTGCCCACTCACTGAATCTGTCTATATCCCTTTGCAAACTCTCTACTTCCTCTTGACAACTTACTTTCCTACCTATCTTGGTGTTATCAGCAAATTTAACTACCATATATTCGGCCCCTTCATCCAAATCATTGATGTAGATTGTAAATAGTTGAGGCCCCGGCACTGATTCCTGTGGCACTCCACTTGTCACAGCTTGCTGATCCAAAAAAGAACCATTTATCCCTACTCTTTGCTTCCTGTTAGCTAACCAATCCTTTATTCATGCGAATATGCTACCCCTAGACCATGTGCTCTTATCTTTGATATGGCAAATGCCTTCTGGAAATTGACAAAAACTCTAATAAATAAAACAAGATTTCCCTTTCACAAACCCATGTTGCTTCTGCCTGATCAAAATTTGATTTTCTAAGTATCCTGCCATAACCTCCTTGATAATGGATTCGAGCAATTTCCCTATGGCAGATGTTAGGCTAATTGGCCTGTGATTTCCTGCTTTCTGCGTGCAGCGAGCTCAGAAATAGGAGAATAGCGCAGGTGAATACGTGACTTAAGAGTTGGTGCAGGAGGGAGGGTTTTAGATTCCTGGGTCACTGGGACCATTTCTGGGCAAGGTGGGACCTGTACAAGCGGGATGGTCTACATCTGAACCAGAGCGGGACTAACATCCTGTGGGCGGGTTTGTTGGTGCTGTTGGGAGGAGTTTAAACTAATTCGGCAGGGGGAGGGGACACAGAAAGTTAGCAGAATAGAGACACATCATAATCCAGTAAAATGATCAAGTCAGAGGGAGTACAGCTGCATTAAGCTTCAAGGGAGTAAGGCAAGGCTGGATGGCCTCTACTTTAATGCCAGGAGTATTACAGGTAAAACGGATGAGTTAAGGGTGAGGATTGACACAGGGAATTATGATATAGTAGCCATCACTGAGACGTGGTTGAGAGAAGGGCAGGATTGGCAGCTCAACATTCTGGGATATAGAATCTTCAGGCGAGACAGGGGAGGGGGTAAAAGAGGAGGAGGCGTTGCATTATTAGTTAAGAAGTCAGTTACTGCAGTAAGGAGAGATGATATCTTGGAGGGGGCATTGAATGAAGCTTTGTGGGTAGAGTTTAGGAATAAAAAAGGGGCAGCCACATTGTTAGGTGTTTATTATAGACCCCCCAGATAGTCAGTGGGAAATTGAGGAGCAAATATGTGCACAATTTGTGGAGGTGTGTAAAAACAATAACAATAGGGTAATTATATTAGGTGATTTCAATTTTCCCAACATTAATTGGGGTAGACGTAGTGTTAAAAGCTTGGATGGAGTGGATTTCTTGAAATGTGTACAGGAGAACTTTTTAGGTCAATATGTAGAGGGTCCAGCAAGGGACAGCGCAGTGCTGGACCTAGTTCTGGGGAATGAAGCCAGACAGGTGGCTGAGGTGGTGGTGAGCAAGCATTTTAGCGATAGCGACCACAACATGGTACAGTTTAAGTTTGTTTTGGACAAAGAAATCGACAAGTTGCAAAAAAATGTTTTGGATTGGGGGAGAGTGGATTTTAGTAAAATAAGGCGGGATCTGGCCAAGGTACACTGGGAACAGTTACTTGTGGGGAAATCTACAGAGGAACAGTGGGGGGTGTTCAAAAAGGAAATGGGGAGGGTACAAGCTCAACATGTTCCCTGTGGGGTGATAGGAAGAAGTAGCAAGCCCAGAGAACCATGGATGACCAGAGATATTCAGGTTACGATGAGAAGGAAAAGAGAGGCTTTTAGCAGGTACAAGGGAAGCAAATCAGCAGAGGCATTAGTGGAGTACAGCAAGTGCAAGGTGGAGCTTAAGAAAACAATTAGGAGAGCAAAGAGGGGATATGAGAAAGCTCTAGCTGGTAAAAGTAGGGAAAATCCCAAGATATTCTATAAGTATATCAATGGGAAGAGGATAACCAGGGAAAGAGTAGGGCCCATAAGGGACCAAGGGGCAATCTATGGATGGAGCCAGAGGACATCGCTAGAGTATTGAATGAATACTTCACATCCGTCTTCACCCAAGAGAATGAGGATGAAGGTATGGAACTCAGGGAGAGAGACTGCGAGGTTCTTAAGCAAATTGATATAGGGAGTGACAAGGTATTGGAGGTGTTGGCAGGCTTAAAAGTGGACAAATCTCCAGGTCGAGATGATTTGTATCCCAGACTGCTGAGGGAGGCAGGGGAGGAGATCGCAGGGGCTCTGACCCAAATTTTTAATTCCTCTCTGGCCACGGGGGAGGTGCCAGAGGAGAACAGCTAATGTGGTTCCGTTATTTTAGAAGGGTTGTAGAGATAAGCCAGGGAACTACAGGCCAGTGAGTCTCACATCAGTGGTAGGGAAACTATTGGAGAAAGTTCTGCAGGAGGGTATCTATCTCCACTTGGAGAGGCAAGGTTTGATCAGGGATAGTCAGCATGGCTTTGTCAGAGGGAGGTCATACCTAACAAATTTGATTGCATTTTTTGAGGAGGTGACCAGGTGTGTGGATGAGGGTAGTGCAGTTGATGTAGTTTATATGGATTTCAGCAAAGCCTTTGACAAGATCCCACATGGGAGACTTATAAAGGCAGCAAATGCACATGCGATACAGGGTAATTTGATAAGGTGGATTCAAAATTGGCTTAGTTGTAGGAGGCAGAGGGTGATGACAGAAGGATGCTTTAGTGACTGGAAGCCAGTGTCCAGTGGCGTGCCACAGGGATCTGTGCTCAGTCCCCTATTATTTGACATTTATATAAACGACATAGATGACTATGTGGGGGGTAGGATTAGTAAGTTTGCAGATGACACAAAAATTGGCCGGGTGGTTAATAGTGAGGTTGAGTGTCTTGGGCTACAGGAAGATATAGACGGGATGGTCAAATGGGCAGATAAGTGGCAGATGGAATTTAACCCTGAAAAGTGTGAGTTGATACACTTTGGAAGGAATAATTTGACAAGGAAGTATTCAATGAACAACATGACACTAGGAAGTTCTGAGGAACAAAGGGACCTTGTCGTGTGTGTCCATAGATCTCTGAAGGCAGAGGGGCATGTTAGCGGGGTGGTGAAAAAGGCATATGGGACACTTGTCTTTATCAATCAAGGCATAGATTACAAAAGTAGGGAGGTCAAGTTGGAGTTGTATAGAACCTTAGTGAGGCCACAGCTGGAGTACTGTGTGCAGTTCTGGTCGCCACATTATACGAAGGATGTGATTGCACAGGAGGGGGTGCAGAGGAGATTCACCAGGATGTTGCCTGGGATGAAACATTTAAGTTATGAAGAGAGGTTGGATAGACTTGGGTTGTTTCCGTTGGAGCAGAGAAGACTGAGGGGCGACCTGATCGAGGTGTACAAGATTATGAGGGGCACGGACAGGGTGGATAGGGAGCAGCTGTTCCCCTTAGTTGAAGGGTCAGTCACGAGGGGGCATAAGTTCAAGGTGAGGGGCAGGAGGTTTAGGGGGGATGTGAGGAAAAACTTTTTTTTACCCAGAGGGTGGTGACAGTCTGGAATGCACTGCCTGGGAGGGTAGTGGAGGCGGGTTGCCTCACATCCTTTAAAAAGTACCTGGATGAGCATTTGGCAGTCATAATATTCAAGGCTATGGGCCAAGTGCTGGTAAATGGGATTAGGTAGGTAGGTCAGATGTTTCTCACGTGTCGGTGCAGACTCGATGGGCCGAAGGGCTTCTCCTGCTCTGTGATTCTGTCTCCCTCCTTTCTTGAATAAAGATGTTACATTAGCTATTTTCCAATCTACTGGGACCCTTCCAGAATCTAAGGAATTTTGGAAGATTATAACCAATGCATCTATCATCTCTGATGGCAATTCTTTTAAGACCAGAGGAAGCAGGCCATCTGGTGCTGTGGACTTGACAGCCTTCAGGTCTAATAGTTTTCCCATCACATTTTCCCTATTGATGGTGATTATTTTAAGTTCCTCCTTCCTGTTCACCTCTTGATTTTCAAGTATCTTTGGGAAGTTTTCTATGTCTACAGACACAATATGCCTCTGTGATTTCCTTGTTTTCCATTATCAATTCCCCAGACTCACTCTGTAGAGGACGAACACCAGCCTTAGTTACTCTTTTTCTATTTAAATACATGTGGAAACTCTCACTATTTGCTTTTATATTACTAGCTAGCTTTCTCTCATAAGCATCTTTCTCCTTCTCTATTATTTTTTTAGTCATTCTTTGCAGGTTCTTAAAGTTTGAGCACCTTCTGACTTATCACTAATCTTTGCAGATTTATGCAGCGTTTCTTTCAATTTGATACTACCCTTAACTTCCTCATTCAGCCATGGATGAAGCATCCTTCTCAAAGAGTCTTGCTTTCTTACTGGGATAAGTCATTGCTGAGAGTTATTAAATATCTTCTTAAAAGTCTGCCACTGCATCTCTACTGTCTTACCTTTTAACCTAGGGCGGAAATGTCCCAGAAATCAGCAAAGTCCGATATCGGACAGGGAAAGTGGCATTTGACCCACCAACGGCAATGTTGGCTTTTTCTGCCGTATCGTGTGGCACTTTGTTCAAAAAATTCAGAGACACGAGTTTCACGTCGGATCACTGGTGGGGCAGCCTCTGATTCGCCTGCCCCACCATGACCTCAGGCCTTCACTAATCCAGGTGCCATATTTAAAGGGCAACCCTGCACACAGCTTGCACTCTTTAAAGGATTTGAAGCTGCTGGAAAGTCATGGCAGCCAAAGGGAGGAAACAGGCTGCCCCCAGATTTAGCGACACCTCCCTTGAGCACCTACCGGATGCAGTGGAGGCCCGTCACAATGTCCTTTACCCCCGCTCTGGACAAAGACCAGCAAACAAGGTCATCAATCCAGCATGGGAGGCGGTGGCAGTGGTGGTCAGCGCCAACACCCTGCAAAAGAAGACAGCCACCCAGTTTCAAAACAGAATGAATTATCTCCTCTGTTTTTCCAGCGTAAGTCACTCTTCTCATCACTCTCAACTCACACACTCACAAATCCATCACACATCCACAGGGATCTCACTCACTGCAGGTTCAAACGACATCACCATCTCACACAAACTTTCATCTGCCCTGCAGATCGTGTCTTCATTCCATCCATGGCACCACTCAGCACCCACACATGCCAGGCATTCTTCTCATCTGTCCTGCTTACACTCTCCCCATCTGTGTTCATGCAGGACAAGCTGGCACACAACAAAAAGGAGAGGTCGCACACTGATGGAGGAATGCCCGACATCAAGGTCCTTACAGACTTTGAAAATAGAGTCATCCATCTGGCAAGCGATGATCTGGACCGTTGCTCTGCTGAAGGTGAGGTTGGCAGTACTTAACCAAGTGAGGACCCAGCAGTGCAACATCCATGCTGAGTGAGGTCCCTGTTCCGCAGTCCCCTGCCATGCACTATATTATCTCTCCTTGCTTTCGCGGGCACATCTGAGAAGCATCCAAGGGGGTCCATGAGCCAGTCCTCAACTCCAGCCCCAAGGACAACACGGAAGAGGAATCCGCAGACACCAACATTGAAAGACCCATCACAGCCTCACCCACACCCTCCACCAGCACAGAGACACACACCTTGGTGGGACCTAGTTCTAGAGTAGCCTTGGGATCACAATCTGGTGAGCACACTGCACTGTCTGATCCACAACAGGCGGCGGCAGGGACTCCCCAAGTTTCTGGCACTCAGAGGACTACTGGAGGCTAGAAATCTGCTGTGTCTGAGTCAGATGAGGAGCCTCTGGACACGGTTTTACCGCAGTTGCTGGAGCTGCAAAGGCAAGCTCAGGAACATCAGAAAGGGATGTCTCCTGCATTCCTCAGATAGCAAGGCACGATGGACGAGTCCATCTGCTTTCAGTCTGAGGTGATAGCGCTAACATGCCAATGCATCAAGGTCAATACTGGTAAGATGGCAGCCACCATGGACACCTTGGTCCAGGATATTGGTCCTGTACTGCTGCAGGAGCTGCACCCCATTGCTGAGGCACGCAGGCATCCATCAATGTTAATGTGAGGTGGGTGTGCAGGGCAGCTCAAGCTCACTCAGCTGTCCTTTCTTCTCAAGGAGTCAGCCAGGGGTCCTAGGGCACCCATAGAAAGGATGATCAGCAAGTGCACACCCTGAGGCCATCCATCCAAGAGTGTCTAACCCATCCAAATCCCCTCTTCCTGTCACCCCAACAACTTCAGCTTCACAGGTCGAGGAGGGTGCCACTCCACACAGCAGGACCCCAAAAGCAGGCCTGAGCCCTCCGGAGGATGACCGCCAAGGCCATCACAGACAACAGGACATAGCAGTCAGCAGACCACTTCCACCCCTGTTGCAAGATCCCGCAAAGATCCCCAGTGTAACCCTGGAAGGAACCATTGTTGTAGAAATTGAGCACAGCGCTAACTTTAACTACCGATGGCAGTGAATGCCCTCTGAGTCCCCATGGTGCCAAATCCTGCATAAGGTGGCATATGTGCAATGACTGGTTCCCTTGACATGCACAGGCATCGGCGACATTGGTTCTTGCTCATCATGCTCCGTCCGTAGACCCTGGGTTTAGCGATGTGCCTACAAACGACGGCTCTGTGGGGTTCATCCTCTGCTTGCAGAGGAGGCCTTGCCATCCATTGGTCTTCAGAGTTCTTCTCCTCCCTTTGGCGAGCCTGGCGCCCCATATGCATTCTTCTCCTTCTTCTCTCCTGCCTATAAGCAATCAGGCAGGCAGCGAGATCACCAGACTCCATGTTCCTGATGATCTCCTCACTGCAGTATCAAAGAGAGAGACACAAGGATCAGCAATTGTCTCCTAAGGACAACTCTTGGTCAAGTCATCACCTGCGGCTGCCTCTCAAGGCCCCTTAACAAATGCTGGAGAGTCCAGGTCACTACATGGATGCCCAGTGTTCAGTGCACATGATGGCTCACCACCATGCGCACACCCAGCATCGCCCCACCCCACATGGCGGCAGCTTCAGCCACTCGACGACTGCATCCTGAACTCTCATCTCAGGCGCAGGCACTTTCCTAACCTGGACTCCAAGGCTTCAGGGTTTGCTTGTACCATGAGGGTGACTTTTCAATGTCAACTGAAACATAATGCAAGGGACTTGAAGTTCACCCCTCCATCACTATTCCATGGCCACCTTTCCCAACAGGATTCTCAGGCTTGCCCAGTTGCGCAATTGTACCGCAGCATCGTAACATTCATTCGAGTTTGAAGTGTGCACACGAGGGGTTTAACAGTAGAGGAGCAATTATTGGCACTGTGAGGAATTAATGCTGCATGAGTGGACACAATTGCTTGACTAGGCTGACTCCAAGCATGTCAATTGAGCTCAAGCTAAATACTCTCAGCTGCAGCGGAGTGCTCATATTTGACATATTTTGCCATTAGCTCGGCCATTTTCATACTCCCAACTGCATCCCCTCACCCCCAGCATCTGTTTTTGTTCAAACTTCAGTCAGTGCCGCGGGCCAACCCCCTCCCTACCAACACTGTTGCCCTTGCCCCGAGGTTGCCTTCTCCCCCTTCCCCCCTTACACTGTCACCCTTGCCCTGAGGTTGCCTTATCCTCCTTTCACCCTTGTACTATCGCTCTTGCCCCAAGGTTCCCTCCTACCCCCCTTCTCCCTGGCATCCTTGCCCCAGCACCACAAGCCAGCCACAAAAAAGCCACTGCAGAGACTTACCTTTGCCCCCACTGAATCCGCAGAGCCACTGGGATCATCGCGAATGCTGCGCAAAGTTGTGTGCACTCACCTCCGTGTTCCCCTTGAAGTTGAGGTAGCCAGGTGCACACCTTTTAAAGGCAGTTGTAACTCACACCATCATGAAACCACACCAACATGGGATGTAAATTTGACAAGGGAGGATGATTCCAGCGTGTGGCCACAATAATAAGATGCGAATTTATTAAAATTAAGTTCCCGATGTCATCGGGAAACGCGGCCCACCACTGGCGGGGGGAGGGGACAATCCTGTCCTGGATTTACGTCTTTGGGAAACACGACTAGGGCCTTCTCGCAAGATTCTCTGATCTCGCCACCAAACATGCCCATCACGATTGGGCGTGGAAAATCCCAGTCCTAGGTTCCCAATTCGCTTCATCTAGATCTGCTTTCATACCCTTTTAATTACTTTTATTCAGGTTTAAGACACTAGTCTTAGAGTCACACTTCTCCCCTTCAAACTGAACATGAAATTGTATCATGTTATGATCCCTGTCGCCTGGAAGCTCCTTTATTATGAGGTTTTTGATTAATCCTATCTCATTACGCATTACCAGGTCAGAATAGCCTGCTCCCTGGTTGGCTACAAGAAATTGTGCCGAATGCACTCTGTGAACTCATGTTCCAGCCTCCCTTTGCCAATCTGATTCGCCCAATCTACATGTAGATTAAAGTCACTCATGATTATTGCAGGACCTTTCTTACACACCCCATTAACTTCTTCCTGTATACCCTGTCCTACTGTGTAACTACTGTTAGGTGGCCTATAAACTACTCACACAAGTGACCTCTTGACTCTAACTATCTTTTATCGCTACTCAAACTGATTCTACATCTTGATCTTTCGAGCCAAGGTCACCTTTAACTACTATACTAATTGCATTCTTAACTAACAGAGCTACCCCACCACCTTTTCCTAGCTTCCTATCTTTTTGAGATGTTAATGGAATCAGCTCTCATTCTTATGATTTCCAGAGAATATAGGTCCATTCTACTCCATCTCTTTTCATAGCTGAATCCTCTCATCCCAGGAATCAATCCAGTGTACCATTGTTGCTCCTGTTATAAGACATATATATCCTACACCATGTAAGAAGACCAAAACTGTACACAGTAGCCCAGGTCTGGTCCCCCATCAAGCCCTACATAATTGCATCAAAACTTCCTTACTCTTATATACCAACACCTAAGCAGTAAATGCTAACATGCTATTTGCTTTCCTGCAAACATTCTTGCTGCACCTGCATGTTGCCTTTGTGTATCTTGTACAAATCACTGAACAACATTTACTTGTCTCTCAACACTTAAAAAGTATCCTGCTCTTCTATTCTTCCTACCAAAGTGGATAATTTCATGCTTCCCCACATTATATCCATCTGCCACCTTCTTGCTAAACCACTTAGCCTTTCATAACACCCTGGCTGTACAGCTGAAGACTTGTTCTTCAGAACCAGCATGCGATAGAGCTAAGTAATCGCATAACCAGTAGATCAGATCAAAGTTCTGCAGTCCTGCCACATCCAGTTGTGAACAGGGGTGGAGGAGACTCCACAAATATCTCCACCCCTAATGATGGGGTAGCTCAGTACATCCGTGCAAAAGACAAAGTTGAAGCATTTGCAACCATCTTCAGCCAGAAGTGCAGAGTGGATGATCCACCTTGGCCTTTTCCTGAGGTTCCCAGTAACACAACTGTCAATCTTTATCCAATTCAATTCACTCCACATGATATCAAGAAACAGCTGAATGCACTAGATACTGCAAAGGCTATGGGCCCTGACAACATTCTGACAGTAGTACTTCTGCTCCAGAACTATGGCAAAACTGTTCCAGTACAGCTGCAACACTATTAGCATCTACCCAACAATGGGGAAAATTGCCCAGATATGTACTGGCCACAAAAAACAGGACAAATCCAACCCAGCCAATTACCACCCCATCAGTCTACTCTCGATCAGCAAAGTGATGGAAGGTGTCGTTGACAGTGCTATCTTTACCATTTCTAGCTTTAAACAGGATGGTAGAGAGATAAAAATAGCCCGCATAAAATTTTAAAATACAGCAGGCTATTTGGCCCATTCTGCTTATGCTGGTTCTCTGAAAGGTTGGGTGAGATTTTGGAGGTTGGGTGATTGGAGTGGTTTTCAGGTGGCTGGCACGCTCAGGCAGGAGGTGACAATCACATCTCCTACAGGTTTTGACACCTCTACATAGTTTGAGAGACAAGGACTATATTCTGAAGACCTGGCTGATTACTCCTGTGAGGAGTTCAACCATTGATGCAGAGAAGTGTAACAGGTGCCACATGACCACAAGAGTGATCATAGAGCTGAAGATATGATTCAGCTGCCTGAACAGATCTGGGGGAACCTTTCAGTATGCTTCATCAAGGGTCTCCAGAATGGTCGTAATCTGCTGTGGCTTGCACAACATCATGCTGCAGAGAAGAGTGGAGCCGCAGGAAGAGGAAGATGCAGACTTAACAGCATCCTGTTCTGAGCAGGAGGAGCCAGATGTGACTATGGTGCCTGCAGCCACTCACCTACCTGACATTCACTTGAAGCCTAATGTGAAATTGAAATTAAGGATGCAACGAAGTAAAGGCCAGGAGAAAGAGGGTTTCAAATAAAGTGTTTTGTTCATTGAAATGACATTAACATAATACCAGAAACATTGTTATACACACCCAAGTGTACAACTATTATGGCTTTCTAATTTGCTTTCTATTACTTCTACATGATGCAGCCCCTATGGCTTCAGCAGAAGAGGGGGCAGGCTGCTTATTCTCTTGCTCCAACAAATGAGATGTCTATGGTGCATATCTTCTCTGTTTTGGAGCCTGTGAGGGCCCTGCCAAAGGGCCACCTACAGACATCCATGCATGGGGCACCTTGCGCAGTTCTATCTGAGTGGCGTTGGTGAGTGCAAGGGATGAGGTGGGAGTGCCTTGAGCAAAGTCCCCACAGCCTGTGCCCTTTCTCCATCTTCTCCCTCATGGCTCACCTGCTCTTCCCAAGATCTGGTGAGTACTTGGCTAAATTTAAATGAGGTGTTGAGCCACCAAGGAGAGACTTGCCTCTATCCTCTGTAAAGTAGCAGACTGAGTGTGCAGCCATCATGCACTCAGTTGCCTTATATATCTGATTGTCCATGCAGCACTGCCTCTAAAAATGCGAATGGAAGCGCACATTTCCGGTTGCTGCTTCACAGGTTCCCTTTCATGGATGACCCTTAGGTTCAGCATCGAAGACTACTGTCCCTATCTCCTGCAGTTGATCCTGCTCACATGTTGTGAACCTCACCATGTGACAACCTATCTCTTTTGGTGTCCCCACCAAGGTGTGTGTATCTTAGCTGATGCAGGGTGCACATGAGTCACATGTCCCTCAGATTGCATGCCCTACTCTGAGGACTTCTTGACCTCCTCCTGCTCCAGCTCCTCTGCTACCCTTGAAGCAACTGTGGGAAATGAAAGACATTGATTAGAATTGACATGTGGAAAAGATTCAAAGCCCGCATTGTGTTGATCTCGGTATTTTAGTTGGTGGTGAAAGAAATTCAAAATGGGGGTTTGTTAAGTGCCAATTGGCATTGTTATATCTAATTCTGTCAGCAGATTTGTGGGCAGCCCCAGCTCTCTATCGCTGATGTCTTAATCTCTATGCCGCCCTGCCAATTTCCAAGGCGTGCTCTTCCAATGCTGTCTGGGTGGCTATGGCTCCAGGTGCAGCCACCAGTTCTCTGGAATTGTGTAATATCTTCTCCTGCAATAAGGAAAACAGAGTTATGAGTATGTGAAGTGAAATGTGTAGAGGGGGAAAAATTAGAATATTTGTGGAGGGTGACTATGAGGAATGGTTGCAAGATGGCGATTGGACGAGGGTGAGCGTGAGTGTTGACTGTTCAGATGAACATTTGAAGAAATGCCTAGAGAGAAAGGAATGCATGGAGCTTCAAGGTTTGTTGGTCACAAGAGTGCTGTACAGGAGAATGCCAGGGTAGTCAGAGACTGATGGAAGACACCTGCAAGTGATATGGCACCCATCTTTCCGAACATAATAAGGTCATTAAACCTCTTTCAATACTGTATCCAGGTCTTCAGCACCACACTCCTGCTGCTGACAGCCTCTGCTATTTCTAGCCACACTTGCTTTTTCCACGTGGCTGGCCTTTTCCCCCCATCCTGAGGAAGCAGCACCTCCCTGTGGAACTCTCATTGTCTCGAACATGATCTCCAGGGCAAAATTAGAGAACCATGGGAAGACTTACAACATCTTTCTTCCATTTCTTCGCTCACATAAACCTTTAGATTAATGGTTAGCTGCAGCAATTCTGACCTTTGCTGAGCTCCATTTAAATAGAAATTCTTCCTTTGACAGAGTGCAAGTTGTCATCATGCCTGCACTCTGTGATGGGTTGAGAAATATGGAAACAGGATGCTAATACCATGGTTGAATTAAAGTGCCACGATAAAATTCGCTGATAAAGCAAATGGTTTCCTGATCCACTGCTAGACTCTGTCCCCACTGCGAGCGAGTCAGTTTCAATAAAATCCGCCCAATAAGCCTGATTTTAACCCCACCTACCCAATAAAAAAAGGGGCATGCAGTGGTTAAATTCGCTGTTGGGCAATTCTCAAAGCATTCTCGCACACCAACATTTTAATCCTGCCACCTCGGATCATGTGGAATGTACTCCCTGCAAGGTTCAGTTATGTCATTTGAACCCTGATGCACCATTAACTGCCAATTATGGCAGTGGCGCATAGTGCCAGCAGTGCCAGTGAAAGTTGACAGCCAGCAGAATCATGGTCAGAAGAAGCCCAGACAAGTTTATTCTTTGTAAGGTTTCCTTGTGGGCTAGGATAAGCATGTGTGCTCCTGTGGGTCCCATAAGGAAACATGGGCGTTCCCTCCCCAGGCTTCCCTTCCCTAAATACAGTTGCCTGCACCAACCCCAGCTTACCAAACATTACACTGGTGGCCATTCCTGCGGCCTCCAAAATCTTATTCACTGGCCTTCTCATCATTCCAGCCAGGAGCGGACAGTGGTCCGTCCAGGAGGTTGATAATCAGACCTAGGAGTTAAAATTGTCTGGACCTTCCACTGATGATTTCATTGGCTTCAGCCCTCTTCTGCTGCACATTCGCCGCAAGTTAAAATCTGGTTAATATTTTCCAAACTGAAGGCTTATAAAATGATTTGAAATTATAATAAGTGATTGCTTTATTATGCTCAATTGAAGGTACAATTTGTCCTTTATTAATTTTTTAAGATTTTAATCTCCACAGGAACCCAAGAAAATATAATTAGCAGGATTTTTAAGTATCTATAGAGATTATTACCATGGTCTCTGTTTTTGAAAGGACTCGGTTTTAAGAGATAGCTATGTGTGCTAATGCCAATTTACATTTGTGAACCATTTTTCTTGTTGCTTATTTATTTTATAATAAATTACTGCTGCATATGTAATTCAAATGTCACCTGTATCTTATCTGGAATAACTGTAAAGGTACTGTTACAACTATTTATACTTGGTGAACAAGCTGCCAAAACTAATTTGAATACAGGGAAATAAAAGGCTTTCTAGGGCAAATATTCGTCTGGTGTTTATCATGGATTCAAAAAAGAGTTACCATGGTGCAGCTTTAATGCTTTGACTTTTCTGAGCTGTATTGCGATAAGAAAATGATGCATCGGTTTTGTAATGAGGTCTGCAGCAAAGGTGATGCCTTTGGTTTTAAGAAAAATAATCGGTGCCATGTGTTTACAAGCAGAGCTGTTCGTACTGAACAAATCCTAGGTGTGAGATTTCCAGGCGGAAATCATATACCTCAGGTGTCCACTCATGCCGGAAGCATAAATGTGACAAAAAATTACATGCTGCGGCTGTGACATAGATGATCAAATGGCATTAATTTTTTTTACTACATTTATTTATTATTTTTCATGTTATGTCTTCATTTTTGAATTTCTCTTCTTATCTCAAAGCACCTCGGCATGGAATTTGGGAGTGTTAGCTCCTCTGGATAAAGTGTAAGAGGAGGTAAGGGACAGGCATGGAGACAAGAGTATCCCAGCATTCATAGTGATAATGAAAACTTTTTATTAAAACATTGGAACTTTAGCTTTAATAGAAGGTCTTTAATATTTCTGTAAATGCTGGGATGGTCTATCCCAACAGCCTCCTCTTGCTTTCTTAAACTCTTTTGTGTGAAAGCAAATTAAATGTTTAATTACTGGAAATGTGTGATTGCTTTCACACAGATCTAACCAACTCTCTTCCATGAGACTGCAGCCAAATGTATGGATATTGGTTGTCATTCATACAATACATATATATCCTAATCTTGGCAAGAAAGAGGGAAAATAATAAGTTGAATCACCCCAGGCTCTTAGTAATCATGGGGCTCAGGGTGCAGATTGTTGACTCATGTCATTTTCTCAGAACAAATAATTTAAAAATGGAGGGGTAGAGAATATTTTTGCATTTTTAAAATATACCCTGCACAATTTATATGGAAGTTATTTGATTTGTGTCATAACATCATATAAATTATTGATCAATTCTGCAAAACAGTGGGCTGAATTTTAGCGTTCTCACCAACTCACTCTGTGTGTTCCATGTGGCTTCTGCCCCAGTCCTTTACTCATAAAGGAGTGACACCAGAAGTCACATGACTCAGAGGTCACATGACTATGGCAAGCCATCACTGCCAGCTCAAGGGACATCACCACTCACTCTCTCACACACACCCCATACCTCCATCTGGCCTCATCTCCTCTGGAGACTGCCTCCCCAACCCTCATCATCTTGAAGCCACTTGCACAGATCAACATGTGCCCCCACACCCAGGCATACCCTCCTTCCCCAGTACAGCCCTCGCTCTGCAGTCTCTTCCCTTGCCTGAGGCCACTTCTCCTCCTTCCCCAAGCAAGCCCTAGCCCTGCAGCTGTTGAAAAGCCATCCCCGCCTTACAGAAGGTCTGGTAGGTAGAGAGACCTGCCCATGAGGCTCCCTAAAAGTGATGCGGTGCTTCCTGCGGAGCCTGGAGCTGATGACCGTGAGTGCTGACAGAATCCAGGTAGGCAAACAAACCTCAAAGTTTCGAGCCAAGTGCAGCCCGCCAGGTGCACGTCGCTTATGTACAGTTATGGAACCTGCACACTGACATGCTCAGAAAATCCAGCATAGGGGGCTTATAATGATATGCAGGTGCATTACAATGAGGCTCCCAATGTGCAGTGGCGGGAAACTCAGCCTGCCATTGATAGATGGAGCGGACGATTGCAAACTGGTTTCACGATGCCATGAAACTGATTTTTTACCTGTCCGCTCACACCCACCACGACACCCGATGCCAGCGGGCACAGAAAATTCCGCCCAATGTCCTGTACAAAGTTGCAGACTGAAGCTTTAATTATTCTCTGCTATTTCTTACAGTGGCTGGCTCTCTCACAGCTATCAAAATCCACTCAATTTCAGCTTCACACTTCTGACACCATATTCCATATTGTGGGCTTTTTTATAATGGCTTTGCCCCAATCCTTTATTCACAAAGGAATGACACCAGAGATCACATGAATCAGAGGTGACATGACTATGGCAAGCCACAGTACACAATGGGGTGTGCACAAAGACAATTCTCCAAACAGTAGGGCAACCCAGCAGTGCAAGGGGCACTGCAATTTTCAGCAGCCCATTGATCAGTAACAAAGCCACTGCATTTGGATCTGACTCCCCAGTTTCCTCACCAGGTGTGATCAGGACCCATAGCAGTTTATTTTCAGCAGAAGGGACCATACAAGGATCAGCCTTACAGCATGGTACAATTTAGGGAGTTGGGTAGGAAATTAGCAAGCAGGACCTCAAATATAGTCATCTCCGGATTACTCTCAGTTCCACACGCAAATGACTATAGAAATGGGAGGATAGAGCAGATGAATGCATGGCTGGAGAGATGGTACAGGAGGGAGAGGTTTAGATTCTTGGGACATTGGGATCAAATCTGAGGGAGATGGGATAGGTTACAGATAAAGCCCGAACTAATTTCCTTGCAGAGCAATTTCCTAGTGCTACTGGGGAAGATTTAAGTTAACTGGGCAGGGGTGTGGAAGCCTGAAGGTAATATTAAAGGGAAATACCAAGGTGCAAAGAATATTGGGAGGGGCAGATAGTACTGGAGTAGAAAATAGTAAGGTATTAGGTGGGTTCAGTGTAAGAGAGAAAGTAATAAAGTGTAAATTAGATTACAGTGCATGTCTGCGAATGTAATCTATTAAAGATTAGTGAATTGCAGACACAGATAGCCATGTGGAAGTATGATGTTGTGGTGATAACAAAGACCTGGCTCAAAGAACGGCGGGACTGGGTATTAAATATTCCTAGATATAAGTTCAGGGAAGGTAGGAAAGGATGCAAAGGAGGAGGGGTGGCAGTATTGATTAACAAGAATATTGCAGTGCTGGAGAGACAGAATGTCCCAGAGGGATCAAGGACAGAATCTATTTGGCTAATGCCAAGGAACAAAGGAGGTGCATTTACATTGCTCAGTGTAGTCTACAGGCTGCCAACTAGTGAGAAAGATGTAGAGGAACAGATTTGCAAGGAAATAACAGAGAAGTGCAAATATTATATGATAGTTATAATGGGGGACTTTCTTTCAAATATAGATTGGGATAGTAGTAATGTGAAGGGCAAGAGTTCCTAGAATGTGTTCAGGACAATTTTCTACAGCAGTATGTTTCCAGTCCAAGGAGAAAAGAGGTATTGCTGGACCTGGTTCTTGGGAGTGAGTTGGCCAAGTGGATCAACAGGAAAACATTTAGGGGACAGTGATCATTGTAGGTTGGCTATGGAAAAGGACAAGGAGCAATCCAGAGTAAGAGTAATTAACTGGGCAAAAGCCAACTTCAATGGGGTAAGAATGAATCTGGCCCAGATAAATTGGAATAATAGAAGGCAAAACTGTAACCAAACAATGGACTGTCTTTAAGGAAGAGATAATTCAAGTACAATTAAGGATATTCCCACAAAGGGGAAAGGTAGGGCAAAGAAACCCAGAGCTCCCTGGATCACAAAAGATATAGGGATTAATATTAAGTAGAAAAGTGTGCTTATGACAGATGTCAGGTGGATAATGTAATTGAGAACCAGGTTAAATATGGAAGGCACAGAGAGGAATTGAAAAAGCAAATAAGAGAACCAAGGATAGAGTAGGAGAAGAGACTGGCAGAAAAGGGAATCCAAAAGTCTTCTATAGACATATAAATAGCAAAAGGGTGGTAAGAGGATTGGGGACGATTAGAGACCAAAAAGGGGATTTATGCATGGAGGTAGGAGGCATGGCTGAGGCATTAAATGAATACTTTGCATCTGTCTTTACCAAGGAAAATTATGCTGCCCAAGTCATGGTGAAAGAGGAAGTAGATCAGGCACTTGAAGGTTTTAAAATTGTAAGGAGAAGGTATTGGATAGACTGTCTATACTTAAGGCATCAGGACCGGAAGATATGCATCCAAGGAGACTGAAGTAAGCGAGAGTGGAAGTTGCGGAGGCACTGGCCATAATTTTCCAGTCTTCCTTAGACTCAGAGGTAGTGCCAGAGGGCTGGAGAGTTGCATATGTTACACCCTTGTTCAAAAAAAGGGTGTAAAGATAATCCCATGCAACTACAAGTCAGTCAACTTAACCTTGGTGGTGGGGAAGTTTTTAGAAACGATAATTCAGGACAAAATTTTTAGTCATTCGTGCAAATGTGGGTTAATTAAGGAAAGCCAGCATGGATTTAAAGGAAAATCATGGTTAACTAAATAGCGTGCGTTTTTTGATGGGTTTTGATGAGAGCATTGATGAGGTTCATGCTGTTGATGTGGACTTCCACATTTGATACAGTGCCGCAAAACAGACTTGTGAGCAAATCTAGAGCTCATGAAATAAAAGGGACGGTAGCAACATGGATACGAAATTGGCTGAGTGACACGAAACAAAGAGAAGTGGTGAACTAGAGCTAACAGATCAGATCTAAGCTCTGCTGTCTTGCCACATCCATAGCAAAAGGGTTAGGAAGGTTAAGAAGATGTAATTGCACAGCCTGGGCAGCCTTGTACATAATGTTCACTATAATCAATAAACTCCCAAGAATTTCTCCCTGCCTATGGCTCCTTCTTCTGATGAGCAGTGTTCGTGTCACTCAGATATGAAACCTTTCTGCACAGGATAAAGGCAGGTGTCTCAGTCCAAGGCCTCTTCCCTGTGCTTTGTGCAGCCTTCAAACCAAAGTAATGGTCAATCCCCACACTCCCTGGACACATTACTGATGCCTGCATCTCATAGCGCTTGTCATTAGTGCCAGAACGTCGTGGACAGGCGTCACAGAGTCCCATCATTCTCTCTGTGTGCTCGCAGCACTTTTAAGGTGGGGCTGGCCCCCATCTCTACAGCATCTGTGACCAGTGACGCTATGCTCCTGAAGGAGTCAGGTGCTAAAGGCAGACAAAGGATCAGATGCTTTTAAAGATCCATGGCTGCGCCTCTGATATGACCCTGATCACAGAGCACAAGCAAGCTGCCTTCAGACAGGAGTCAGACATTCTCAGAGACTGTGTGAAGATCTATGGAGTGTCCTCACTGCATGTCATCATCATTCTCCTGCAATTGAGCGGCTATTAGGGCCTCCACACCATTCTATGACAGGAGCATTATCACAGAGGGTATGTGTGCTGCCATAGGCCAAACTGGAGTCAAACATTCATAGATGCAATGTGAGGATCTTATGATATCTCCTCACTGCATGTTGTCATCATCCTCCACAAATCCAGCAGCTATGAGGGCCTCCTGAGCACACTTGCCTCGGCTGGCCAATGTGAGGGCCTCATTGCCGTCATCGTCGCCTTCGAGGACCTCCTCACCCTCACCACCATTGACATCCTCCTCATTGGAGACCTCCTGCTTCTGCATATCCTCCTCAGCCAGTTCCTCTCCTCGTTGCAGCACCAGGTTGGAAAGGGTGCAGCAGGTAAAATGACGATGTGTGATACCCTCTGTGGATTGTATTGCAGGGCTCCACCAAACCGGTCCAGGCACCGGAACCTCATTTTCGGCATCCTGATGGTTTGCTCCGCCAACTTGCGAGTTGCAGCACGAACCTATTGTCCCTTCGCTCTGCTGCAGTCTGTGGCTGTCGCACGAGTGTCATCTGCCACATCCTGTGCGGAGAGCCATCTCTGCAACCTCTGTGGACCCTGGAAGATGTCAGGGATCTGTGACCAACTGAGAATGTCGGAGTTGTACACACTCCCTGGAAACCGTATGCAGACCTGCAGGATGCATTTGTGGTGGTCACACACCAGCTGCACATTCAGCAAATGGAATCCCTTGCATTTGACATAGGTGACCGTGTGTTGCGACGGAGATCTGAGCACCACGTGAGTGAAGTCGATGTCACCCTGCACTTGTGGGAAATCTGAGATCTGGTCAACTCCAATCGCTCTTGCATCCTGGATTTCCTGGTCCTGGGCAAAATGCACAAAGTTGTGTGCCTTCACGAAGATGGCATCCGTGACCTCATGGATGCATTTGTGGGTGGAGGCTTGTGATACCCTACAGAGGTGGAGCCCTGAAAGGAGCCACTGGCATAGAAACTGAGTGCCATGGTCATTTTCACAGCCATTGGCAGCGGATGCCCTCATGGCGCCAAATCCTGCAGTAGCTGGCAGATGTGACCGACCAGTTCCCTCAACATGTGCAGTCTTCGGCGCCACTGGTTCTCGGACATCTGCAGGAATGAAAGGCGGCATCTATGGACCCTGGGTTTAACTCGACACCGACCAGCAATGGCTCTCTGTGGCTCTTCGGCGGCATGTGTGGGAGACCCAGCCACCCCTTCTTCCAGAGGGTGCTGCTCTTCCTTCTGTGGAGCCAGGCGCCTCAGATGCTCTATTCTCCGTCGTCTTCGCTCTTAGTATGCCACGAGGCGTACAGCTAGTTCACTGGGCTCCATGATCCTGATGTACTCCTCCTGCAGGATGAAAGAGAGACGCGTGGGTTAGAATGGGTGGACTAAAAGCCTATCTTGGTGAAGTCTGAAGGCCCCTTATCACATCCTGGAGAGTGTTGGCCACCACTTGGATGGCCAGAGATTAGTGCGCTGCATGGCTGCCCGAAACCCCACCTTCCTCTACCCCACTCTACCTGACCAATTGGCGGCAGCTTTGCCCTTTAGACTGCATGCTGTACCCCCAACTCAGATGCAGGTATTCTCTTAACCCACACTGCAAGGCTGCACTGTTAGCTTGAACCATAGGGGAGACTGGTCCAAAAGGGATGATGACATTGCAAGGGGCTGTGAGTGCCTCTACCAGTGACTGCTCCATGGCCAGCTTTGGCAAGGAGATTGTACAATGCGCCCAGTCGTCCAGCTGCTCTGCAGTCCATTAAAATGCTCATTAGTTTGCAGTCTGTGTTTGAGGGGTGAAAAGCTCTGGAGCACTTGGTGGCACTTTGATGCCTCTGCGTTGCATGAGTGGGCAGATAAGCCAGAGGCCCGACTCCAAAGATATCAATGTGGCTGTGCCTGAACTATCTCAGCTGCAGAGGAATGGTCACTTTATACGTGTCCCTAATGTGTTCCCGCTTCCTTCGCCCACCCCGCACATGCTTGTGCACTGCCTTCAACCGTAGGGCAGCGTTTGAGCCTTTGCCCTCCTCTGCCAAAGTCGCCTCAACCGCAGGGCAGCCTTTGCCCACCCGCCCCAAAAAGTCACCTCAACCACAGAGCAGCCTTTATTCCCCCACCCCATAACGCACCTCAAATTTGAAGTCCAATAGGCTTCCCTTGCTAGCACTCCGTAGTGTTACCGTGCACTCTCACCTCCAGGTTCCTCTCAGAGTGCAGCCTGCCAAGTGCACACTTGTGAAATACGTCAGCGTGTCATGTTGACGTGGGTGGACAATCCAGCGTTGGGGGGATGAGTCCGATTGGCTAGTCTTATAATCATATGCTGATGTATTACAATGAGGTTTCCAACATCTGATGGCAGGAAACGCGGCCCGCCATCGATGGGCTAAGCAGACGATCGCAAACTGGTTTCACAACGTCGTGAAACCGATTTTTGGCCTTCTCGCCACATTGTCCACTCATGCCACTGAACACCAACGGGCATGGACGATTCCGTCCACTCTCTCACACAGTCTGTCTCGCACAGTCTGTCTCACATACCCTCTCACACACACACAATCTCTCTCACAAACACACTTTCTCTCTATCTCACACATACACACACACACTCTCTTGCACAATCTCTCTCCCTCATACACACTCTCTCCCTCACACATACTTCTTTCTCTCAAACACACTCTCACACATACACTCTCTGCCTCTCACACACACACTCTCTGCCTCGCTCTCACAAACACTCCCACACACACACACTCTCCCTCACAAAAACTCATTCCCTCCCACACACACTCACACACACGCACACACACACTGTCTCTCTCTCTCTCTCGCTCTCTCACACAAATACCCTCTCTCACACACACACCCTCTCATGCACACACACACGCACACGTGCGCACACACACATGCACACAATCTCTTTCTCACACACACTCTTACTCCAGTGTGCCCCACTGTCACTCCAGTACGCTCCGTCCCCGTACTCTCTCAAGGCCCTCTGGCCCTGGTCTCACTCCGCCCCTCTCCAGCGCTCAGCCCTGCTTTCACTCTGGCACTACCCAGTCCCCCTGGCCCTCACTGCAGCCCCACTCTCGCTCCACCCCCTCCCAGCCCTGCTCTTGCTACCCCCTCCCCTCAGCCTCACTTTCACGCTGTGCCCTCCCAGCCCCGGCCCTGTTCTTGCTCCAGGCTCCTCTGCATCCTCCCAACCCCACCATCCCAGGCCCTGCTCTCTATGTGGCACCTCTCCCGGCCCCGCTCTCATTCCTGCCCCACTCTTGCTCCATGCTCCCCACTGGCCCTGCTCTTGCTCCGAACTCCGTTCCCCCTGGCCCGACTCTGGGCTCCACCCCTCCCTCCCCCAGCCCTGCTCTCACTCCGGCTTCCACACCCCCACCCCTGGCCCCGCTCTCGTTCCAGGCTCAGGCCCCCCACCCTGCCCCACTCTCACTCCAGGCTCATGACCCCCATCACTCCAGGCTCAGGCCCCCCAGCCCTGGCCCTGCTTTCCATCTGGGCGCTGGAAATTACCTTCCCCTGTTTGCTGCTTATCCAATCAAAGGCTGGTTTCTCCCTGCACTAATGAGCTAATCAGCAGCAAATTCAGGAAGAAACCAGCTTACAATTGGATGAGCAGCTTCACACATTTTTCAAATCTAAGTTTGTTATCCAACAATGTTTGGCAGGCCGGGTAGTGACGGGCCACCAGTTCGACATGCCTGACCTATTCCTTGGTATATAAGCCACAATTTCAAAATTTATGAATGATACAAAACTTGGAAGTATTGCGAACCATGAGAATAGTGTTGCATTTTTTTTAATAAAATCTCCAACAATAATTAAGGTCTGAAGAAATGAGACTCTATGCTTGTAGAAATGAATTTTCAGTGCCAGAGAAGTCACCTGACAGTAATTAAGAATTACTTTGCTGTTATAAGGGAACCTACATTGGAATGGACATGTCCTAAATTTTTTATGGCACTTTTAGCTCATATCTATAAGTACAGGAACTTCATATAATTCAATGTATTTGAATGGGAGTCAGCCAGCATTTTTGGAGGAACATTGTATCTGAAACAGCAACCTCTGATTTTCCATGTTTATCTACACTTGTGCAGTTACCAGAATTTGCTGTCCGATTTCCATGTAAATAACAGTAAACACTGTTAGCCTTATCATTATTTTTACCGCAAGATCTGGCAGATTGAGTTAGAACCATAGAAAAGTTACAGTGCAAAAAGAGGCCATTCAGCCCATCGTGTCTGTGCCGATCAGAAAGAAAAATGAAACGAGCCGCTCATTTTAATCCCACTTTCCAGCATCTGGTCCATAGCCTTGCAGGTTACAGCACTTCAGGTGCAGATCCAGGTACCTTTTAAATGAGTTGAGTGTTTCAGACTCAACCATCAACTTAGGCAATGAATTCCAGATGCCCACCACCCTCTGGGTAAAAAGCCTTTTCCTCATGTTCCCTCTAATCCTGCTACCAATCACCTTAAATATATGCACCCTGGTAATTGACCCCTCAGCTAAGGGAAACAAGTTTTTCTTTTCTACCCTTTCTAGGCCCCTCATAATTTTGTACACCTCAAGTAGGTCACCCCTTAGCCTCCTATGTTCTAAGGAAAACAATCCTAGCCTATCCAACCTCTCCTCATGGCTGCAATTTTCAAGCCCTGGCAACATTTTTGTAAATCTCCTCTGCACTCTCTCCAAAGCTATTATGTCCTTTCTGCTCTGAAGAAGGGTCATACGGACTTGATACATTAACTCTGTTTCTATCTCTACAGATGCTGTCAGACCCGCTGAGTTTTTCCAGCATTTTGTATTTTTATGTCCTTCCTATAATGTGGTGACCAGAACTCTACACAAAATTCCAGCTGTGGCCTAACCAATGTTTTATACAGTTCCATCATTACACCCCTGCTTTTGTATTCAATACCTCACCCAATAAAGGAAAGCATTCCATATGCTTGCTTTACCACCTTATCCACCTGTCCTGCCACCTTCAAGGGCCTGTGGACATGCACCCCAAGGTCTCACAATTCCTCAACCCCTCTCAGTAACTTCCCGTTGCTTTGTTTGCCCTTCCTAAATGCATTACTTCACATTTTTCCAGGTTGAATTCCATTTGCCACAACCCACAAGCTTCCAGGTATACCTCTGATAGGCCATACCTTTCCTTTAGTTATTCTCTTGCTCTTAATGTACTGGTAAAACATCTTAGGATTTTCTTTGACTTTACCTGCCAGTATTTTTTTGTATCCTCTCTTTGCTTTCCTAATTTCCATTTTTACTTCACCCCTGTACTTTCTATACTCCTGTAGGCTTTCTACAGCATTAAGTATTTTGTGACTGTCATAAGTTTTCTTTTTCTGCCTTACCTTGGTCCGTATGCTTCTGGATAACCAGGGGGCTCTAGATTTGGCAGTACCACCCTTTTTCTTTGTGGGGACATGTCTACACTGTGCCCGTAGAATCTCGCCTTTGAATGCCCCCCACTGATTTGACACCATTTTTCCTTCTTATAGCTATATCCAGTCCACTCTCCCCAGCTCACCTCTCAACTTTGTAAAATTTGTCTTACCTCAATTTAGAACTTTTACTCCTGTTCTATCTTTGCCCTTTTCCATAATGATGCTAAATCTAACTATATTATGGTCACTACCTCCAAAATGGTCCCCCACTGCTACTTCATCCACTTGCCCAACTTCATTTCCTAAGACTAAATATAGAATTGCGCCCCATTCTCATTGGGCCTGTTACGTGCTGGCTAAAAAAGTTCTCTTGAATGCAGCTCAAGAAGTTTGCCCTTCACACTGTTTGTATCTCAATTAATATTAGGGTAGTTGAAGACCCCAATGATTACTGCCCTCAGTTTTGCACTCAGAAATCTGTCTACAAATTGCTGTTCTAACTCCCATCCACTCCTAGCAGTGTGGCTGCCCCTTTTTTATTTCTGAGCTCAACCCATATGGCCTCATTTGATGCTTCATTTAGTACCATCATCCCTCCTCACAGCTGTAATTGATTCTTTAACCAATAATGCTACATCCCCACCTTTTTTATCATCCTCCCTATCCTGCCTGAAAACTATATATCCAGTGATGTTGAGCTGCCATTTTTGCCTCTCCTTAAGCCAAGTTTCCATTATAGCGATGATATCATGCTGCTATGCTCCTTGCATTTACATATATACCTTTTAACACTGCCAAGTTCCTGTGCTGTGCACTTTTTAACCTGCTTTTCAATCTCCTTCCTAGCTTCCTAAAGTCTGCTTTCAGTATCTCATCCCCTTTCCTACCCACGTCATTGGTATCAACATGGACCATGACCTCTGTCTGATCACCCTCCCCCCGAAGAATGCCCTGCAGCCGCTCCATGACATCCTTGACCCTGGCACCAGGGAGGCAACGTACCATCCTGGAGTCACGTCTATGGCCACAGAAATGCCTGTCTGTTCCTCTAACTAATGAATCTTCTTTCACTACTGCTCTTTCCCTCTTCTTCCTCCCTTCCTGTGCAGCAGAGCTGCCTGTGGTGCCACAAACTTGGCTCTGACTGCACTCACCCGAGGGACCAATGCCCCCACCAGTATCCAAAACGGAAAACCGATTTGTGAGCAGGACCTCGTGGGACTTCTGCACTACCTGCCTAATTTTCTTGGACTGCCTGCCGGTCACCCATTCTTTTTGTGCCTCCAGGCTCCTAAGCTGCGGTGTGACCATCCCTCTGAACGTGCTATCCACATAGCTGTCAGCCTTGTGGATGCGCCACGGTGACTACAGCTGCCGCTCGAGCTCCGAAACCCAGAGCTCAAGGTTCTGCAGCTGGAGACACTTCCTGCACATGTGGTTGTCTAGGACACTGGTAGCATCCAGAACGTCCCACATATTACAGGACACTCATTCCACACGTCCAAGCTGTCCTGCCATGGCTTCAATTTACTTCCCTTGGCTTAACTTTATTTTACTTAGGTTTACTTATGCAATTTTATTTTACCTGGCCTCGACTTAACTTTATTTCCCTATTGCTTGTGTTTCTTGCTTAAATGTAAGTAGCCCCTTCTTTTAAAAAGAATGTTTTTTTCTAATACTGAGCTACTTGATGACACAGCCTAACAGCAGTTTCTCACCAACCAATAAACATATGTTTCTCCTGTGATGTTAGGTGCTAGGTGCTGCTGACTACCTGACTCGGGGTCCACCTCTCGCACTCTCCTGTAGGTGCAACTGACTGCCTGTCCCAGGGCCCTCTTCTCGCATTCTCCTTTTGGGTCAGAAAGCTTGCTTAATCTAACCAGCTATTGCAATACATAAACGAGTGCTTGCATGAATGCAACATTTTAAGTGTGTACGACTACATTTAATGAAAGAATTCCCTAGATTTACTGAAGCCATGAAAGTCAATATCGTGTTTTTTAGAGTTTTCATTTGCATTGTGTTCACAATATACAGATAAATCAATTCCGCTCTGTTCGAAAAATACATGGATCATGCATCGTCACCTCTACCTATTCTTCCTCTGTCACATGTCTGCACCTGTCAACAAACTGACCCGATAGACACAAGCATTTATAATGCAGAGAAAGTGGAATGTGTCAGCAGCTGACAAAACAAAGTGAAGGTTTAGAGTGGAAAGAGCTAGGGTTCATTATATTTTATAATAGCAAAGTTGAAAGTTCAGTTCATAAGGAAGTGCAAACAAGATATCCAGCATGTCCATCAAAGATGATATATTCCTTTTAAGTAGCAGTTGGATTTACCTCACCTGTTCTGATAATATGACTGACTAATGATGCAGCTGGAATTTCCATCTTTTCTCAGTTGAAATACAGAGTCACAAATATTACTATAATGCATTTGTTGTATGAAATGGTGTCTCTAAATTACTAAGAAAGTTACTAGATGTTTAGGACAGTTTTAATTTAAAAATATTAAATTTGCTTTAATCAATGTGTGAACCATGCTCGTCAAAATTCCAGTCTGAATTAATAAAATATTATTTGCTTATAGTTTTCAATGACATAATTTTTGTTACAAATCTGTTTATATGCACCTGCTATAGCTAATGTAACTACTGTAGGGACTGGGTTAGACAACACTACTAGTGAGATTGGCATAGATTGTCAAGAACAGAAATCCAAGGTAAAACTTAATTTCTATTCTACAGAAAGTAGCCTGCTTATGGCAGATGGCAGGCTCTTATTTTGCACCTTGAACCCTTTGCCCTCACCAGAAAAAAATTTCCATTTAAGTAGCTGTCTGTTTTGGTGAAAAGGGGCTTTTGTGAGGGCAAAGGGTTAAAAAATGTACAAAAATGACAAAAAGAATCCCTTCCCAGTCAGAGCAGAAGTATAATTCCACGTTAGGATGTTTAAAAGCTTCAGAGATTCTGTCAATTGCACATTTAAAAATGATTTAATCCCTAGTATGACATTTGCTTCTCTACCAGGCAAAAATTTCTTGTTTTCAGTTTTTTGTCCCTCCATGTATTTCCAACTTTCTTTCAAGCCTCTTTTATGGATCACTTTCATGATTTTCTTTATCTTAACAAAAGCTTAATTTTCTTAACTTCTTTTGTTTTATGTCGTTCTGTTATCAATTGTAGCCTTTTTTCTAAACTGTACGGGAAAAAAATGTCAATATTTTCATGTTTCTGAAGTTAGATAGCAATAGTTACACTTTTAACATAATTTTCGTCTGAAAGTTCCAACCGTTTGTTTCAAAAGTTGCTTTAACAAATGGCCGAGATTTAACAAACCCCTCCAGAAGTGGGCTTTTAAGCAGGAGGGGCTTAAAACCATGTGGGATGACAGAGTTGCCATGCCTGTTGCCTTCCTGCCACCACTGAGATTTTACTAGGGGCAGTGTAAGTTGTGGGCTGCCCACCCACACTTAGGCATCTTCTCACTGCCACTGATATTTTACTAGCAGCAGCTGGGCACCTTGCCACACAGGGATACTGTCAAATAAAATCTGGATGCCTCTCTGTGTGTTCTGGGAGGTTTGTTTCCCTCCTGATTGTACACCCCATGGCCCACGGAGGGCCCTTCCAGCAACAAGTGTCGCCACCATTAAAAGATCCCGACTGCTGTCACGACCTAGCACCGCTCCCAGCCCTTGCCAGTGCCTGCCTGACTGACCCCACTTACCTGCATTCCATGTCCCCTCGATGGCTGTTGCTCAGGGTCCTGCTATAAACCCAGCAGTGGCCACTGGTCCTGGTCCTCTGATTTGCCAGCAGCTCTTGGGGGTGGGACATCCTCTCCTCACAGGCAGAAGGCAATTAATTGCCTAAACAAAGTAAAATTCATTCATGGCTACCAGACCTGGCAGAGGTGGGGTTTTTGGCCTGTGGATGGGGCCACAGCCGCCCTGTAAAATACCAGACATTATGATGTTTTGTTCAGTGCAGAGTATTACAATATTTGGGTGAAAATTATTTAGATTTTCTTCAACCCTCTTATTTCTTGCATTGGCCTGTCATGGTTTAATATGAAGTTCATATTTGTTTATCCACTAGCTGTGGATCAAGTTAAAAGTAACATCCAGTTTTGAATAGTTTTATTATTGTCTAAATGGATCCTTATTTAGCTTGGTATAGAGAGTGCTTTGAATCAAAGCCGGGTTTTTAAATGTTTAATTGCACAAGATTAATGGCAATTTTTAATGGATGGCCCATATACACTATCTTAATCCCATTGTTGCAAATATAAACACAATACTAATTTAAATAACCAGCCAGCTATTAAGTAGTCTCTAGAAATCACTCTACTTCAGTGTGCACACAAAGCACTAACTCAGTGCCAGCATGACAAGTAGAAAAATTGGTAGCCAAGTCCTTGGAACATTATAGAAATTCTTCTGCCCTCCATCATATGAAATCCTGATAAAACAAGTGTACCATATCTTAAATTAATCAATAAGTTACCTTTAGAAACAAATGTCCCTTGGCAAGAACAATATTTATCTAATTAGACCACTTGTGTATCATCAGCCTACATCAAAACATTCTTCTGACATCCATAATGCTTCTCATTTTTGCCAACTGCAAATCAGGAGCCTCCTCCTTCAGTCAGTTGTTTAATTGTCCACCCCCATTCATGGACATGACTGCAGAACTTAGATCTGATCCGTTGGTTGTGAAATTGCTTAGCTCTGTCAGTCGCTTGCTGCTTATGCTTTTTGGTTTGCTACTTCCTGTGTTGTAGCTTCACCAAATTGACACCTCATTCTAAGGCATGCCTGGTGCTGCTCCTGGCATGCCCTCCTGCACTCTTCATTGAACCTGGATTGACCCCCTGGCCTGATTGTAATGCTTGGGTGGGAGATATGCTGGGCCCATGAGGTTTTGATTGTGGTTGAGTACAATTCTGCTGCTATTGATGGCCCACAGCACCTCATGGATTCCCAGTCTTGAGTTGCTAGATTTGTTCAAAATCTATCCCATTTACCACGGTGGTAGTGTCACACAACAAGATGGGGGGTATCTTCAATGTGGAGATGGGACTTTGTCTCTACAAACACTCTGTGGTGCTCACTCCCACCGATACTGTCATGGACAGAAGCATCTGCGACAGGCAGGTCGGTGAGGATGAGGTCAAGTGTGTTTTTCCCTCTTGTTGGTTCCCTCACCACCTGCGGCAGGCCCAGTCTAGCAGCTACATCCTTTGGGACTCAGCCAACTCAGTTTGTATTGGTGCTACCGAGTCACTCTTGGTGATGGACATTGAAATCCTCCCACCCAGAGTACATTCTGCACCCTTGCCACCCTCAGTGCATCCTCCAAGTGATGCTCAACGTGGAGGAGTACCTTGACATCAAGGCCGCATTTGACTGAGTGTGGCATCAAGGAACCCTAGCAAAACTGGAATTAATGGAAATCAAGGGGAAAACTCTTCGCTGGTTGGAGTCATAGTTAGCAGAAAGGAAGATGGTTGTGGTTGTTAGAGGTCAATCATCGCAGTTCCAAGACATCAATGCAGGAGTTCCTCAGGGTAGTGTCCTAGGCCCAATGATCTTCAGCAGATTCATCAACGAACTTCTTTCCATCATTAGGTCAGAAGTAGGGATGTTCACTGATGATTGCACAATATTCAGCACCATTTGCGACTCCTCAGATACTGAAGCAGTCCATGTACAAATCAATCAAGACCTGAACAATGTCCAGGCTGACAAGTGGCAAGCAACATACATGCCACAAAAGTGCCAGGCAATGACCATCTCCAACACAAAAGAATTTAACCATCACCCCTTGATATTCAATGGCATTACCTCACTGAATCCCCAATGTCAACACCCTGGGTGTTACCATTGACCAGAAACTGAACTGGACTAGTCATATAAATACTGTGGCTACAAAAGCAGGTCAAAGGCTAGGAATCCTGTGGCAAGTAACTCACCTCCTGACTCCCCAGAGCGTGTCCACCATCTACAAGGCACAAGTCAGAAGTGTGATGGAATACTTGCCATTTTCCTGGATAAGTGCAGTTCCCACAACATTTAAGAAGCTTGACATCATCCAGGACAAAGCAGTCCATTTGATTTTCACCCCTTTCACAAACATTCACTCCTCCACCGCCGACGAACAATGGCAGCGGTGTGTACCATGAACAAGATTCACTGCAGAAATTCACCAAGGCTCCTTAGACAGCACCTTCCAAACCCACAACTGCTTTCATCTAGAAGGACAAGGGCAGCAGATAGATGAGAACACCACCACCTGGAAGTTCCCCTTCAAGCCACAAACCAACCATACTTGGAATTATATCACTGTTCCTTCACTATCACTGGGTGAAAATCTTGGAACTCCTTCCCTAACAGCACTATGGGTGTACTTATACCACAGGGACTGCAGCAGTTCAAGAAGGCAGCTCACCACCACCTTCTCAAGGGCAATTAGGGATGGCAATAAATGCTGGCCTAGCCAGCAAAGCCCACATCCCGTAAATGAATAAAAATACAACACACAGACACAAATACGCACACACACACATACACAAGTATCAGAAATAATTGAAGCTGGAGTCCAATAAAAAGTATATAAAAGAATATACTGTTGTGTCCTTTGATTGACCTTGAGGTGTACATTTTAAACATTGTGGCCAATTTGGATTAGTTGGTTTCTTGGATTTTTGACAGGTGTAGAGGATGCTGCAATTATTACGAGATCTCGGTTTGCTGGTACATTTCTAGTAGGGTTAACTTCTCAAACTGGGCAACACGCTTATTCCAAAAGAGAGAGAAGGAGAGAGAGCAACTGTCAGCTTGTTTCCACTGCTGAGGACTTTCTTGACACTGCCTGAGTCACTTGCAATCTCTATCTAGTGGCTGGGTTGCCTTGCTTTGAAATACTTCACCCACTGTATTTCCAAGAGATTTTGTCTGTGTCTGTCTATGGCAGTCACTCTTTCAATGTCCAGTACTTCGCATTTTTAATGTCTCTTTCTTAGAAAGTTACAAGTTTTGATTGGCGTCTGGGTTTTAGGAAATGTCTCTCTCTTCACACTCCCCTGAGAGTGATTTGTTTGTTTCTCATCTTTCACCTTGGAATGTGGCCTTGCATTTATTAAACAGTTTGCTCTGTCTCAATTCAAATTGCAAAATTTCCAGTCAGTTGAAAGTTGAAAGATCTTATTTTCAAAAAAAAAGGGGGCTTTGCCCAACCTGAATGTTGTCCTCGTCTTCTTGCATATGGGCATGGACTGCTTCAGTATTTGAGGAGACGCAAATGGTGCTTAACACTGTGCAATCATCAGCGAACATCCCTACTTCTGACCTTATGATGGAGGGGAAGTCATTGATGAAACAGCTAAACATGATTGGGCCTAGAACACCATCCTGAGGAAATCCTGCAGTGATACCCCAGGACTGAGATGGTTGACGTCCAGCAACCACAAACATCTTCCTTTGTGCTAGATATGACTGCAATCAGTGAAGGGTTTTCCCCTTGATTCCCATTGACTCTAGTTTTGCTCAGGCTCTTTGATGCCACACTCATTCAAATGCTGTCTTGATGTCAAGGGCAGTCCCTCTCACCTCACCCTATGAGTTGAACTCTTTTGTCCATGTTTGAACCAAGACTGTAATGAGGTCAGGAGCTGAGTGGCCCTGGCGGAACCCAAATGTCCATATCCTATGAAAGAAATAAAACAAGCCTCTAGAGTCTCGACCCTCCCTATCTCTGTAACCTCCCCCAGCCTTACATCCCTCTGAGAACTTGGATTCGGACCTTTGCGGTCCTCCAGCATTGGCCCCTTGCACTACTTGTACATCCAATACTTCATTCACCTATTAGAAGCCATACCTTTGGCCACCTAGGGCCTAAGCTCCGAAATTCGCTTCCCAAACCTCTCCACCTCTCTCCCTTTCTCTTTTCCTTTAAAGCACTGCTTACAACCTTCATCTTTGATCAAGCTTCTAGTCACCAGCCCTAATATCCTTCATTTGCCCGGTGCCAATTTTTGTCTGATTACTCTTCTATGAAACACCATAGGACATTTTACTACATTAAAAGTGTTATATAAATGCAAGAGTTGTTATTACCTTGCCAACTGTTTTATCCTCTTCCTTTGACAAATGAATAATCCATAAAGAATGCCATGAAAGCTTTGGTCACCTCCTATACTCTCCTCCTTCAGGTACCATGTCCTTAGAGGGTGTTGGTTAACATGGACTTCCATTAGATTGGTCCATGATTATGCTTGGCAAAGTACTGTAGCGATTTTCAGTTGCTTTCTGCAGTATGGTTGACCAGGAAACTCTCCCACTCTTACCACCTGCCATCATGCATATTGGAAGGATTTACAGGCTGATAATAAACCCTTTTGGCCACGTGATGAACTCACCTTGCATGGCCATCAAGTCTTGAAGCGGGTCTTGAACCCTAACCCCTAACCCTAACCCTAAGCAAAATGCTAATAGTATCACTTCAGGATCTTGATTTGGTGAAGAAATTTAAAATAAATCAGCAGTTGTTTGGCTATGTGTCTAACAGGCACAAAGGTCTAAATTTGCAGTAGGCAGATCACAATTTCAAACCAAAACACAATTTTATACCTGCATGGGGAAAACAAATGGATAATTCATGCAAACCTGAATAATTCAACGTCTGTATTTAACCTAGCATTCATGGTAACAAATAATATTACAGTAGGACCTTCTATGCTATTTATGCATCACAAGTAAAAGGAGAATTCCAACCCATGTTTTTTTTTGTGTATCATCAATTCGCTATTGAGTAAATTGTACACATTGTAAAATTTATTGTCCTGCATTGTTAACTAATTTTGTTTCTCCATCAAATTACTTCTAACTTCACCATTTCACTGTCCACTCTTTGTTTCAATGCAGATGGCAGAGAAGGACCGAGCTGCTAAAGAGCTGGAAGCATCCTTAATAGAAACGGAAACTCAATTGGCTGTACAGCTAGAAATCTCTTCAATGCAGGAAGAAGTCATTAACACAAGGAAGAAAGTTGGCCCAATGGCAAAAAAGGTAAAGAAACATATAATTCCTATTAATTGATTTGATAGGGTTTGCTGTAGGAATAAAGAGGAGAGATTTCCCATGTGCGCAATGGGTGACAAATTCGCAAGTATGTTGAAAAATAATTTTACATTTTTGTTACAAAATTGTACAGAGAAAATCTTCCCTCAAAATATAGATATCTTTGTAAATCCATTAATAATATGTATGTTTTAATGTTAGTAATTTTACAAAAATAAAAGCTTATGGATGTAGTTTGCAAGCATTTTGGATAACTTGTTAGAAAGCTATTGTTTTTCATTTTCATGTCTCTTCGCAGGAGAAAATTGAGTTTGTGAGTAGAGGCCAGCCCATTGAAGATTTAGAGAAACTCAAGAAGAAAGAGAGAGATCAAAGTCAACTTATAGAGAGGTAGCTAGAATGATATGTGATGAATGCAGCTCAGTAGGACAGCACATTGAAGTCTCAGCATTAAATGTTAAGATTTTTTTCACTTATTTTCATCCACCTAGCAAGTAACCATTTTTGGTCATATTCCTGCATTGACTACTGAACAGGGACCTAAGCCCAGATTTGTGTGGAGTCAGGCCAACTCCAAAGTCATTTAAAAATTGCAGACAGGACCCGACTCCAGGATTCCCGTCCCTCATTCCAGCACCAGCAATCTTCGCCAGCACAGGATAAGAGTGCTGGTAATGAATCCACATCCTGCGCTTCTGACTTGGCCGACTCCATTGTAGGGTAGGTATCTCACAGCTCCCACAACTTTCGTGGAGTTGGGCCAACTTCTCGGTGACTCATGATTCTCAGCCCCTTAGAGGAGCCACAAACCATTGTCTAGATTCGGAAACTTTTTGAAAGCTAAGTTTAAAATGTCTCAGCCATGTCGCCTCCATGTCCCTTCCATTCCCTCTATGCCCTTCCATGACCTTCATTGCACCTGCATGCCCCCTTGCCCTCCATGTCCCCTCCATGCCCATTCACTCATTATGCACTATGTACAGAATCAATTAGCCAAATAATAGCAATGGCGAGTGGTTGAAATGCTGAGGGGACAAAACACCCATTCAGAAATCTGCTTTAAAAAACTGGTGTTCTTACAACCCTATAAAAGTGTCAATCAGACAGAACTATTATAGTATCAATATGAGAAGCTTTACCTCACGTCGCACTTAATCTTGTCCAAATAAACATACTGATATTGACAAAACAGATCAAAGAAATAAGCACTTATTATAACCTCATAAAGATGTAATTCAATCAAAGCAAACATTCCAGTTCAGCCTGTCAAACGGACCCCTGCTGAGCTAATCCATTTGTGAGTTTTGGAGCTCAGCTAAGCATTCATAATGCAACCACCTGGGAACTGTATCAGCAGAAACAGATGACCAGACATTTGTTTCTCCAGCTGGGCAAAGGTATGGAAAGAGTCCCCCACATTCTTGACCATGTATAACTTCAACATGAGTTCAATTTTAAATTCCAAATCTCTTTATCAAGATCAGCTGTATAAGGAGCAGGGTCATCCAGATTCATATATGATCTTGGATTTAAGGTAGTGGGGCAGTGATTTAACAACTGAAACAATTAATCTTTTCTGGTATGTTTTAGGAGAATATTCCAAGAAGATCCTGAATAACAGCTAAAAGTCCCTCATAGCACATCTAAGGCTAAAAATATTTCATGATTGAGGATTAACTGTTGTTATAGTTCACATAATAAGGCTGATAAATGTTAAACTGAAAGTCAGAAAGTGACAGAAGCCCTCAGCACAAAAGATCATTGACCTGAGACATTTATTATATGTCTCTCTCTACAAATGCTGCCTGACTTTGCTATTCTTAATATTTTCTGTTTTTATTTCTAATTTGCAGCATCTACAGTATTTTGCTCTTGATGAATCCTGATTTGATTCGTTTAAATTTAAAGCTTTTCATTTCAGGGGAACAATTGCAAAGATATGAAAAGAATATGCAATCTCCATCTTCAAGGAAAATAATTATTTCAATGGATGGCATGTGGGTGACAAACCTACTTTCCACTTGCATGGATTATGACCCTACAAAATGTTTCCCACTCAGTAGCAGAGGTGTGCTACAACGAGGCTAAAGTGCCTTTGAGAGGCTCAACAGGGTCTTAAAGGAGAGTCTTAACACCTTGACAGGTCAGAAAGGGCTCTGCAGTAAGCCCCAGCTCTTGTGTCCCACATAGTTATAGCCTCCTCTGTCTTGCATTTTGCCATTCAAAAGGGCATTTCAATGGAAGATAGCCTGGGCTGCTTTGGAGGCAGAAGTACAGGGAGGAAAACATCAGGATGAATGTCACTCAGAGAACATCTCAGTGACACATTAAGGGGCATCAGAGCAGTCATCTCTGGTTCTCTCTTTTGTTTAATTCAGTCTACCTTGTTGCCACTACCTTTACTTATTCTCTCCCCATTTCAAATAAAAGACCAGTCTTTCAGTTCAGTATCTATTCCAGAACATAAAATATCAGATCTTTTTGTCTCTACATTACCATGCAAATAACAATCACAAGATTGAAAAAGTTATCATGAAATAATTGCAGCCTTTTCTGTATGAATCTAATCTTCACGAATTACATAGCATGGCATAATTCCACATTATCCTTTCCTACAACAAACTCCAAAGCGAACAGAAGCCATCCTATTCAGTCCTTACGCCAAAATTGCTAAATGGCTAAATGTGTACTTATAATGGAAGAATTATGGAAGCATAGAAATTTATGGCACAGAAGGAGGCCATTTTGTCCATCATGTCTGTGAAAAGGAACTTTCCAGCCTAATCCCACTTTCCAACCCTTGGTCCATAGCTATGTAAATTACAGCAACTCCCCTCTAATCCTTTTACCAACTACTTTCAATATATGTCTCCTGGTTATTACCCTTTACTCCTCTGGTAAGAGAAATAGGTCCTTCCTAACTTTTGCTGCTTTTCACTGCTGCATATTGCTGTAAAATTGCTGTTAGAATAATGCTTAAATAGAAATATGCTGTTCTAATATTTTTAATCAAAGCAAATAACGTATTTCATAAAATGCTGATCATTTTTGTTGCAAAGGCTGTTTGTTTTACTACATTAAAGAAAGAATATAAATACAAGTTGTTGTTTATGAATAAACAACAGTTGTATGCATCATTTTTCTGCATCAAAGAAATACTTTTATTTATTTCTAATTGCATTGAGTAGGCAAACATTATTTAATTATTTTATCCAGAAACTGATTCTAAATTATTTTGTTGTTTCTCACTAATCTTCTCTAATTCGTTCAAGGTAAGATGCATCTTCTACATACTAATACCAATTCCCCACAAAAACTTAGCCACCAGCTCTGTGAGCAAAAGCACAGATGATCTGTCAGTGCTTAATAAGTATCTTTTGAAAACAATACCAACTGAATATGAAACAATACTTTTTGCTATCTCTCATCAGCTTTCAGGGCATGAAAAGATATAATTAAATAACTATAGAATAGTTATAGCCTTGCATACGTTTGTCTTTCATTCATTAATTAAGTATGCTTGTTTTTTTAGCCTTAATAAACAGCTGGATCGAACAAATCGAATGTGGGAAAAGAAATTTGCTATAATGAAACAGAGGTATAATTTATAAACCCATGAACAAAATAATTTATTTTCCTTGGCAATCTACATTGTGTTAATTCTTCAGTTAATTATTATCATAGTGAATTATTAAGGTGACTTTTACCCCCCATTGCCACACAATTTTATTCTAAAACAAGTCTGTAAACTTTCAGTTACCATGCAATAAAGGATGAGATGTATCTGAGATGCTCTTTGCAACGCCAAGCACCAACCCTCCACTGCGCATTTACACGTTACACAGTAAGTACCTATTAATTAAATCTTCAATTGTAGAAATATGCACCCATTAATTTCAGAAGCCTTGTATAATGCCCAATCGACAGTACAAAAGTATCTCTGTTAGCTAACAGGTAATGGCAGGAAGAAGATAAGAAAGTAGCCATAAACATTGAATTTCCTAATAGTAATGTGTAATTGAACTATTATTAAAATATCATTGCAACATCTAGTTGAAAGGCCAAAGCCATTGCTGCAGGACATCATGAAGGCTGACAAAAATAAGATAGAAGATACTTCAATTAGAAGGTTAGGTGATGCCAAGCTTGAGATTTAAAAAGTAGGGAGCTCCAAAATCTTGGTGCCCTGAGAAGCAATGGTTAAGAATAAGAAAGAAAGTGGGATAGAAAATAGGAATCTGTATCTTGACTTCAATGGTGAGGATGCAGGAAGGAGCCAATGCATGTAAGATATTGTACTTTGACTCAGATAGAACATGGGGAAAGTTGGAAGAACAATAATTTTACAGGGATAAAAACAAAAAACTGCGAATGCTGGAAATCCAAAACAAAAACAGAAACAGAAATACCTGGAAAAACTCAGCAGGTCTGGCAGCATCAGCAGAGAAGAGTACAGTTGATGTTTCGAGTCCTCATGACCCTTCAACAGAACTAACTAAAATTAGGAAAGGGGTGAAATATAAGCTGGTTAAAGGGGCGGGGGGGGCGTTGTTGGGACAAGCAGCCAGTGATAGGAGGAGATAACCAAAAGCTGTCACAGACAAAAGAACAAAGAGGTGTTGAAGGTGGTGATATTATCTAAAGGAATGTGTTAATTAAGAGTATAAGTCAGGACAGATAAGGTACAGATAGCTCTAGTGGGGGTGGGGGAATACTAAAAGGTAGAAATAAACAATGGTGGAAATACATTTAAAATTAGTGGGAAAAGAAAAAATCTATATAAATTATTGCAAAAAACAAAAAGGAGGGGGAAGAAATGGGAAGGGGGTGGGGATGGAGGAGAGAGTTCAAGATCTAAAATTGTTGAACGCAATATTCAGTCCGGAAGGCTGTAAAGTGCCTAGTCGGAAGATGAGGTGCTGTTCCTCCAGTTTGCGTTGAGCTTCACTGGAACAATGCAGCAAGCCAAGGACAGACATGTGGGCAAGAGAGCAGGGTGGAGTGTTGAAATGGCAAGCGACAGGGAGGTCTGGGTAATGCTTGCGGACAGACCGAATGTGTTCTGCAAAGTGGTCACCCAGTCTGCATTTGGTCTCTCCAATGTAGAGGAAACCGCATTGGGAGCAACAAATGCAGTAGACTAAGTTGGGGGAAATGCAAGTGAAATGCTGCTTCACTTGAAAGGAGTGTTTGGGCCCTTGGACGGTGAGGAGAGAGGAAGTGAAGGGGCAGGTGTTGCATCTTCTGTGTTTGCATGGGGAGGTGCTGTGGGAGGAGGAGTAGGGGGTGATGGAGGAGTGGACCAGGGTGTCACGGAGGGAACGATCCCTATGGAATGCCGCCAGGGGGGGTGAAGGGAAGATGTGTTTGGTGGTGGCATCATGGTGGAGTTGGCGGAACTCCAATAATTTATATAGATTTTTTCTTTTCCTACCTATTTCCACTAATTTTAAATGTATTTCCACCATTGTTTATTTCTACCTTTTAGTATTCCCCCACCCCCACTAGAGCTATCTGTACCTTATCTGTCCTGACTTATACTCTTAATTAGCACATTCCTTTAGATAATATCACCACCTTCAACACCTCTTTGTTCTTTTGTCCGTGACAGCTTTTGGTTATCTCCTCCTATCACTGGCTGCTTGTCCCAACAAACCACTCCCCCCCCCCCCTCCCCCCCCCCCGCTTTAACCAGCTTATATTTCACCCCTTTCCTAATTTTACTTAGTTCTGTTGAAGGGTCGTGAGGACTCGAAACGTCAACTGTACTCTTCTCCGCCTATGCTGCCAGACCTGCTAAGTTTTTCCAGGTATTTCTGTTTCTGTTTTTGTTAATAATTTTACAGGTATTGATAAAATAAAACTAGAAAGTATTGCTGAAACAAAGAGACATGCCAAAGCTTTTCATCTTACACTCATCAGGACACTTCACAAGAATACCAGTACAAGGGGAAAAAACAATTTATACTGTATGAGAAGAGAGTGCACATTGGTTGGCAAGTGGACTGATTGATAGAGACATTGCACCAATTGATGGTGACTTAAAACAGGCAGCTTGACCCATGCAGCTTGGTTTAAATTTCAAACAATGCTTGGCAGTTAACTGTTAGTCACCATCGTTTGGTGCATTCTTCATGACAACGCCTCTACCATTCAGAGTCCACTTGTCAACTAATCAGCACGCTCTCCTTATACATTGTATAAATTGTTGTTTTCCCCTTGTATTGGTACTCTTGCGAAATGTCCTGATGAGTGCAAGACGAAAAGCTTCAGCATGTCCCTTTTTTCAGCAATACTCAAGCTCTGTACTACTGAACAACTAAAACTTGAAAGATTATAATGAGGCGATTGATGGCTGAAGGTGAGAGTGTGAGCACCTAACAGGCATGTATCTTTTCTTTTATGCTGCCCACAAATGTTGGAGATAGAATCATAGGCGTTTATAGTATGAAAGAAATCCATTTGACCAATAATGTCTTCGCTGGTTCTTTATGAAACAGTGCAAAAGCAACCTCAGTCCACCGCTCCGCTCCTCCCCATCCTTTGTCTTGCCCAAATAATTAAACAATTTTCCTTTTAAAACTGGATTCTCCTTGTGGCAAGTCATTCCATGCTCCAGAAATCCTCAAAAGTATAGATTTAATGGAAAAGTACTAAAGGGTGAGGATGCACAGTGAGATTTAAGACTTCAGATAAATAATTGCCTGAAAGTGCAAGTGGAAAAAAGGTAAAGCCATAAAAAAAGGATAGAATTTTGGGTTTTATAAGTAGGAGCAAAGTGTCCAAGAGTATAAAATATTTTTTTCAAAAAATTTGTTAGGACATAGAAGTAATATGTGCAGCTTTGGGCACCCCCATGGAACTCTTTATCTTTTTTCAGTCTTTTCTTTCTTCTACAATCCTCCAGTTTTTAAATCCCCTGTGTAAAGAAGTTCCTCCTATGCTCTCTTCTCATTCTCTGCATAGTAATTTTAAATTGATGACCAATATTAACATCCCGACCAGAGGAAATAAACTTACCCTAATCATGCCATAAAATTTAATAAATGACTAAAAATCATCTTAGATTTCTTTGGTTCAAAGGAAATAGTTCCAGTACCTTGGTTTCTCCTCATACCTATAATTGTCCATCTCTGACCTCATCCTTCTGAATTTACATTATATGTGCTCCATGGCTTTAATACATTTCTGTTAAGGGGCACCCAAAGCTACACACAATACTCTAAACTGATTTGTCTACTCCTTAGCCCACCTACACCCTTCAGTGTCTTTACGTCAAATGTATACTCCAATTACTTGTAATACTCTTACCCAGCATTGGCAACTGTCTGAGGTTAAACCAGAAAGAACACAACCTTGGTGTCACATTTGATCCTGAGGTGAACTTCCAACTACGTGTCCGCTCCATCACCAAGACCAAATACATATCACCTCCGTAACATCGGCCCCATCTTATCTGATCTGCTACTGAAACCCTCATCTGTGCTTTTGTTACCTCTAAACTTGACTATTCCAACACTTTCCTGGCCAGCATCCCACCTTACATAAACTTAACTTCATCCAAAACACTGGTGCCCATATTCCAAATCTCACCAAGTCCCATTCACCCCATCCTCCCTATGCTCCCTGACATTAGTGGCTCCTGGTCTGATGCACCTTGATTTTAAAATTGTCTTTCTTGTTTTCAAATCTTCCATGGACTAGCTCCTCAAATTCTCTGTAACCTCCTCCAGCTCTACAGACCCCCAAGATCTCTATACACCTTTAATTCTGCCCTGCCTCCAATTCAGCATGAGGGGCAGAAATCGGTTTCATGCCGGCATGAACTCACAGTGGGATCATCCGACGGTGTCCAGAGTGGCAGAACACAAATCACACTGGAGGCTGGCATTAACCCGATTTGCATCACAGTAATGAGATGCAAAGTGAGGCCCGACCTTAATCGTTTCCCCACACCTGATTTACTGTTATGCCAGTGGGAAAACACACTGGCCCAGAATACGTCTGGATGAGTGTAATGCGCAGAAAAGTCGGGACTTACTGTTGGGACATCCAGATCGTGGACATCCAAGAAGGAGAAGAAGCTGGAGCCCTACAGCTACCAGATCCTGGAGGAACACGTGCATCGCATGCTGGGTGGATTTTCATGGCCTTAAAGCAGCTATTGGAAGGTGGGAGGTCTCCGTAGATGCTTCGGCTCCACTTCAGAACATCATGGTCTTGGCCATGGGCTGCTACAGATGATCGGCAAAGGGAGGGAAGAGGAAGGTCGAGCTGTGAATGGGAGAGGAAGGTATACCGGGGAGGGTGGTAGTGAAAGGTCTAGGTGCGAGCGGGAGAGGAAGGTGTACCGGGGTGGGGGGGGTGAGGTCGGGGGGGGCTGGGTGGCGCGAAGTTGTCGGGGGTGAGGTTGGAAGGGGGAGCAGGGAATATGTGGGGAGGAGGGAGTACAGGGGAGAATGCTGCAAGTAGGGAGAAAGGTGTAGGGTTAGGTGGAAGGTGTAAGGGAGGGAGTTCGGAGGGGGGGAAGGTATCCATGAGGAAAAGGGTATTTGAAGGGGTAAGGTGTGCAAGGGGAGAAGGGAGTTCGGAGGGGGGGGAAGGTGTCCGCGGGGAGGAGGGATTAAGGATGGAGGACGGAGTGGGGGGGATCTCCAGGAAGGGGTATCTGAAGTCAATGACTGCCTCCTGGGGAGCGAACTGGGGGTGGACTTGGTAGGAGGGAATGGTGAGTGTGAGAGGGGGGCAGAGGGAGCCGTTTGGGTGGGAGGGTGAAGGTGCGTCGGTAACAGTAGAAGGGACAGCGAGGGTGGTTGGTGGGGACTTGGAGGCAGACATGGACCCTGAAGGTGGGAAGGAGGAGATCGGGGTGGTCAATGTGGATGGGGTGGGATTCTCAAGAAGGTGGGGAGTGTGACCCAAAATAGAAAATTCTGGAAAATCTCAGCAGGTCTAACAGCGTTTTTGGAGAGACAAAAAAACAGTTAATGTTTCGAGCCCTTATGACTCTTCCTCAAGGCTGTTAGGCCTGCTGAGTTTTTCCAGAATTTTCTGTTTTTGTTTCAGATTTCTAGCATCCGCATATTTTGATTTTATCTTAAGGAATGTGCACGTTCACCTGGACATCGTGAAATGACAAGGGTACAGGTTGGTAGGTGGTGGGGATGTAGAAGGTGATGTCAGGAGGGTCCACAGTGATGGGGGAAAGGATATGGATGACTCGGGAAGGGGAAAGGACGGGGGAGCTAACAATAAACTTGACAAACCATTTCACAGAAATCAAAAGTGAGCAGAGCCTCATATTGGGCAGGCGCAGGTGCTACATGGGAGTGCAACCAGTCGGTGGTGTAGATGCAGCTCAGCTCAGATGAACAACTGAAAGAGACCCCCCAGCAGGCAGCATTGAAAATACTCAGGACATTGAGATGAATGTGATGGAGGAAGGCTCTGCATACGTGGGATAGTGCTTGCACGAGGCTCCGAAAGGCCCTGCCACATACACACACTTCTACCTTCTGAACTATTCATCGTCTGGCTGCATGCAGCTGAACTACTAGTCGGGGGAGGGGTGGGGGGGGTGGATGCATTAGGAGGACTTGCAAAACTTGTCAATGAAGCTGAAAGATAACGTTACACATTATTCAGTGAAAGTGAATATATTTTCAGATTATAAAGTGACAAAACGCGTTCACCAGTGCAACTACAGAATTTCATAACTTTCCTAGGCCTACCACTTCTTTTAGGTGCTGCCAAATATCAGCAGCAGGGGTGGAGACAGCCCGTGCAATTGTTGGCCCTGTGGCCTCTGATAACTTCGGCGTGGGTCCTCTGGAGAGCCGAGGTCTTGGGGGCCCCGGCTTGCTTTGGCTGCCCTCCTGTGGGCCAGCTGCACCCTCTGCGGTGACAGAGGACGAAGTTGAGGGCTTCACAGGCAAAAGGGACTCAGAAGGCGTAGACAGCCTCTGAGACTCCGAAGTAGATAACCCAGGCATGTCTAGCTGCCACTCCTCCTCCCTTCGGGTGCCCAAGGGACCCGGCCCAACTCCTTAAGGGGAAGGAGCACCTGGAGGGATGTTGAGGTGCCACATTCCCCTCTCATGTCGCCACTGCAGGAACTCACCCATGACTACCACAATGAAGTGGAGGTCATGTGTGCATCTCCACGTTCTGCTGGACGTCCATACACACACACGAGAGCAGGCGGATGCATAAAAAAAACAGTTAACGTTTCGAGGATTTTGATTTGTGTGCCACTCTGTTGAGGGTTTCCAACAGCTCTGTGTGATGCTCCCCCCAACTTCTGCTGACTCTCCAGGATGAGTTGGAGAGGCTCATTATCTGACTCACAGATGCCTCTTCCCCAGCAGTCCTTCAAATGCCCTGGAGCTTAGCTAAACCTGCCTCCTCCAGCTGCAGACACATGTCCGTGAGGTGACCACCAGATTGTGAACCTGAGCCTGCTCTAGATCTAGCTGAGGTGTGTGTCTCTGCGTTGGTGAGGGTGTGGGTAAGCGCTGTGATGGGTCTTCCAGGCTTCTAATTTCCAGCTCTTTAATGGGTGAGGTGTCCTCTTGGCTGGAGGCAAGGACATGGATGGAGCTGAAGGACCGGCTGGCTGAGGGCATCAGTCGCTTAGCAGAGCTCCCTGTGAACCAAAGTAGAGATAATTAGTGCATGGCAGCAGAGTCAAAAGCAAGAGAGAACACTCACAGTTGTGTCGAGGGGGGATGATGTGGTGCAGGATCTCACATGGGTGCTCGCTGCCGACCTCACTGTCGCTGCAGGCACGGTCCACACCCTCACCAGTCAGCGTGATGGCAAGCTCCTCAAAGTGAGTGAGGAGCCTAATGTGGGCCATTCCACCCCTGGACTGGGATCCCTCCCTGCTGTTGTGAGCCAGCTTCTCCTGCATGAAAACAGATGGAGAGAGTGTGAGCAGGACGAATTCCACTGCGTGGAATTTTTGTGTGGTGAGTGAAGCCATGGACAGGATGAGGACATGAGCTCCAGAGGATATGAGCCTGATGGAGATGTGAGGATGTGTGTGAGAGTTAGTGGTGTTGTCTCTTGAGGTGTGAGATCCCTGTGGATGTGTGATGGGTTTGTGAGTTGAGAGTGATAAGGTGGTTGACTTACCCTGGCAGAATTGATGAGAACATTCATCCTCTTCCTGTACTGGATGGCTGACCTCCTCTGTGCTCTGGTGACGATAACCGCCGCCTCCCAGGCAAAATCGGTGACTCTGGTGGACTTCCTGTGGCCAGAGGGGGACAGAGGACAGCACAGTGGCCTTCACAGCATCCAATGGAAGAGAGAAATTTGGAGTTTTCTTTGCTTTCAGGGCTGTTCCCTGGAGCAGCCCTGGCCTGAAGATATGAAGCAGGCTGCACTCTGGTGTGCTTTAAACATGGCGCCCAGAGCGAGGAAGAACTGAGTTCATGGTGTGGCAGGCAAATCCAAACCCGCCTGCCAGCGATCCGGCGTGTTTGTTGTGAATGCATTATTAACAAGGTGGGACATGCTGGGAAGGGGACGAAACGGCGTGAAATCCCGTTTCATGCTTTTTCCAAAGCCCACCAGGGCTCCCGGCCTGCCCGCCAACCTTAAGGTTGGATGGGCAGGTCCATTAATTACCTTAATTAGTTTTTCAATGACCTCGATAGGCCATTGACAGGTCGACGGGCGCGCAGCTGACTCGGCTGCACCCCCACCGACCTGAAAATGGAAATGACGCGGGGTGACATCGGGAGTTCCGCCCAAAGTCATACTGCGTCATTTTATGCGTCAACGAGCGGGTCCCGCCCCCGCTTGCTGACCAGAAGATCCTGCCCTATAATTTTAAATTTAATTTGTATGTTTTTGAGGCAGGCCTTACCTCAAAATAGAAGCTGGAGTGAAAATGAAATTTAAAGAGAAGCAGGGAAGGTAAATGCTGGCCTGAATTTTTCGGTCATCGGGCATGCGCGATCGGCGGGCCTGGGAGCAGCCAGAAAACAGGCCCCCGACTGCGATCAGCTTCAAACCACAATTGCACACTGGCTGGCCAATTAACAGCCAGCTAGCATGAAACTCGCGCTGAAGAGCTCAGCGCTGCCAGGGTAGATGTGGGAAGAGGGCAGGTGACGACGTCACCCCGGGCGCGGGTAAGCACTTTGAGAGAGCTCCCTGAAGGCAGACAGCTGCCTCAGGGAGCTGCAGACCTGCAAATAATGAAATGAAGCAATAAAAAGCTGCAAAAAAAATGTCCATGCATCACAGTCAAGCACCTGAAAGCATAGCTCATAAAAATACTGTACCCAGATATTTATTTTAATTTTATTTCCTAATGGAGATTTCATCCCGCTCTTGGACGAGGTTTCATGAAAAATGTAAAGGCTGCCTGGCCGATTGGCCCGTCCGCCAACCATAAGATTGGATGGGCCACGAAAAATCGCAGACAATTGCGCCGTTAATGGGCTTAATTGCCCACTTAATTGTCCGGGGGTGCACTTCCAACTTTTGTGCACGCCCACTGAGCGAAACATCATGCGAGTGCACGACGAGGTTGGGACGCTCGCCCAATGTCATCTCGCACGATTTTACACTCGATCGGGTCGGGCACGCGCCCGCCCGCAGGACATAATATTCTGCCCACTGAAATGAAACTGAACTTCCCAGTCTCTAAAGAAATCCAGAGCAAGTTGAGGTTGGGAAATCGAAACTAAACCTTGGTGAAAGATATAAAAGGACACAAATGAATCCAAGTTGAGCAGTCGCAGTTGTTGAGTGCACTAGAACAGAACAGACAAGCATAAGAAGACTCAAGAAGTGACTAGATCCAGAAGCTGAGAATAAGCAAAGCTGCTTCTATTACTTGAAGATAACAGTGGTGGATCTAATCCATTCAGACCGCATTGGTTCTGCAGACATGCTATTTGTGGTGAAGACTGTGCCTGTAGACCTTGGGTTGTTTTTGCGCGGCTGTTGGCTGGGGATCAGACTAGTTCCTGGAAGGAGAGGAGCTGAAATTCCTCATGAGGAAGACAGGGTTTGAAGGACTTTGTGATTCACTATGATCACTAAAACCTGAATGGACTGTTGAGCCAATTTCATAAGATCTGCCACTTAATTTGCAATTTTTAGTTTCAATTCGACCACAATTTGTCTGTTAGTTCACGTTTAACTCCTGTTAATTCTGGATGATAGAGTATAGGATAGATAGTATTTGCTTTATTGACTCTTATATAGTAAATATCCTTCTGTTTTAAATCATGGAATCTTATAGTTTCATTCTCTTAGAAAATAACCAGGATTATGAATTTAAATTTAAAAATAAGTTACTGGTCTCTATCGAGGTCGTAACAATATGAATTTGCTAGAGTCAACCATCCTGAAAACAAATAAATGGTGATGGTTATCAATGGGACCTCCAAGAAATGCATATAGAGCTGGTGGAGGTACTGGGGATAAGACGGGCACAACGGATTGAACCAGAAGGATGAGAACTTTAAATTTGATGTTAGAGGACTGGGTACAGAAGGACAGAAGTGATGAGTAATCAGAACTTGGTGCAGAATAGAATCATCAGGGTTTTGGAGCTGTTCACGTTTGTAGAAAATGGGAGGCTGGCAAGGAGAGCATTGGAATAGATGGGCCTGGAGGGGACAGCAGAAGGTGGGAAACCAATGTTATACAGGTACAAGAATGTTATCTTTGTGAAGAAGATGATATGGGATTAGAAACTCAGCTCAGCATTGGATATGAGGTTATAGTCTGGTGCCGTCCGAAGTAATGACTGGGTAAGGGGGTGGAGCAGGTGTTTCTTTTTCATTCATGGGATGTGGGCATCGCTGGCCCTTGAAACTTCCTGGAGCAGTCACTGTCAAGCAGATTGCAAAATTTACAGGATGGTAATTCAGAGGAACTAAAGAATACTCGATTGACTCTATCTCTGGAATTTAAGGATCTTTCTAATTCCATGAGGACCATTATCCCACTGATCACAATACCAGTGGAGATCTATTGTGTACATCTCAGAGGCTACTTCCCTTCAAGGCAGCAGCAGCAAAAGGAGCACTCCCTCAGCTTCCCACAGAAGCCCTCGTCTGTTTGTGACAAGGCTACCAAGGAGCCCTTGACAAAGGGTTACCCTCTCTCATGTCCAGTGCAGGATTAGAGGGCTCTTAGAGAAGGCCACCTCTAACACATCTTGCAGCAATCACCTTAGGCTCCAGGAACCGTGTAGAACTGATGTTAGAATGGGGTTGAGAAAGGTTCATGGTGACAAAATCAAATATTTTTTGTATTTTGCATATTAGTTATGTCACTGGAATATTTTCATATAAGGATAACTTAGTGTTTAGTTCTCGCATATGTCAAAGAGGAACAGATAATATGCTGCTGTTAAATGTTAGGCTTAGGATATGATGACTAGCTGTTAGGACCAAGGATTTTACTTAGACTGTAGAGAATTTGAAGAGAGGAAGCAAGTATTACTCTATTCATCTGTGAAAGAGTGCCAAATGAGTTGGTCTCTCTGATGTTGTCACTGTACCTGTTCTTCATAGGCTAGATCTACAACATTAGCCATCATGAGGCTCAGTGCAACCTCTAGGACATCTACTATCAGTTCTTTCTTCTTTGTTAAGTTCAAAATATGCTGCCAGGATGTGTCAGATGGTGCTGAGTGCATACTGCAAAGATCTATCCAGAACATCAGACTTTCCTTTAAACATTCCAAAAGCTTTCTCCATTGTTATCCTGGCTTTGTGTGTGCTTCACTGTCATGTTCTCCTGCAACTGTGGTGGTCCTACAAAGTGTTGCCATGAGTCCTAGGGGTAGCATCCAACCCTTGTCACCTAGCTGCCAACCTATCCATTCTGCTGTTGAAATACAGCTGAGGCATTGTATAAAAGCGTAAACAAAGCTCCCGCAATGTCATTGGCAAATACCTGCTCATTTGACAGCCTTTATTTTTCTTATTAATATTGTTACCATCCCCAGAGAGACCGATAACTTATAAAAAGATATTTGAATTTTCAGTGGCGGACTGATAAGATCACATGACAAGAATTCACGAATGAGTAATGTGGCATACCAATTTCAGTACTAGTATGATGACAGGAATGTAGGATCTATGTCCCAATTACTGGTGGATCATATCAAACAGCATGTCCCTTCATCCCTTTGGCTGTTCACAACAGGGAAAGTACTGACCGTACTCAACCAGCCTGTGCTTGCAAAACTCAAAACATAGGGCGGAATTTTCCCATCCTGCCACGGCGAGTTTCGTGGTGGGCGGGAGCGGATAATCTAGGAGGAACCAAAAAATCAGAAACCCGCTGACGTAAAAGTAGTTTGCAATTCTCCTGAAGACAGATTAATAGCGGGTTGGGTATCCCACCAAGCAGTAGCGTGAACGCCATTTACATTCATTACCATCTCACAAATGCTCATTAAATTAGCTTCTCTCTGGAATCATGTGCAGCCTTCCAATCTTGCACCATGCCAGCAGGAAATCAAGGTCTGAATCTCGTCTGAAAAAGGGTGGTGTGCACAGGTCTGACCTCACTTTGCTCACAACTTCGAGGTGAGTGCAACATATATAGCCCATCTTCAGAAGCGCTATGCCGGTCTCGTTGCGATGTCAGTGAAACGCCACACTGCTAGGGATGTAGGGTTGGTCTGCTCCCGATGCTTGCCTCCATAGCCACAAGGACACCACTGTGCAGCAGTACTTAGGCAGGGTTCAACTTTCAGACACTGACCATTATTGCGACCAGTGTGGGTGAAGGTGTGGGGCTTGTGATGTAGAGGTGCTCTGCTCCAGGTGCCACCTTTATCCAGAAGGACAGCACTGTGCAGCAGTACTCATACAGTGCTGAGCATTCAGAAACCAGCATTTCGACCAGGGTGGAGGTGGTGGCGGGGGGGGGGGGGGGGGGGGCTGTTGGAAAGGTAAACATACGGGGGGGTGGGCAATGGCAAATGAAGGCTTTGCAAGGGAATAAGGGAGGGGAGGGTCAACACACAGGAGGCGCGGGGAAATGGCGAAGAAAGGCTTTGCAAGGGGTTGGGTGCAGAAGGGGGCACAATGGAAGACAGAGGGGCAGGAAGGCTTTACAAGGAGGAGGGGGAACAATGGGAGGCAGAGGGTAGACCAAGGGGTGGGAAGCTGGAGTTCGACAAGTGTAACTGAAACTATGACAAACAAGGAGGTGAAAGCAATACCACTATTGAATGGGAGGGGATGCACGCAGACTCTCGAATACGAAAGGGATGGGGGTTGTTAGTGTGCTCCAAGAGGGATGGGTCACACACAGACACATAATGGGTTGGGGGGATGAGTGCAGTATTTGGAAAGGAGACAGTGTAGCTTTCAGTCCTGAGGGCAATGGGGAACTCAATGCAAAGTCATTGGCCTGGGGCTTGCAGTCAGGAGTCAGAGTAGAGACAGTCCGGGGCACTGTGGCCCTCACAGTCAACAGTCAGAGAGTGGAGACAGTGATGGGGTGCAGTAGGCATGCTGCAGGAATAATCATTGGGAGCACGGTGTACTCCCGCTTCAAGGAGGGGGGAAGGGCTGTGTGTTCAGTAGGAATAATGAACAACTTACTGTGCAGGGCTGGCTCATGTTGCTGCCCATGGGCTTGTCTGTTTCTGTACTGGGCTGCAGATGGTGTGGTGATGGTAATGGGAGGCATCTGCAACCTGTATTTGGGGAACATATAACAAAGTGGGGAGGGGGGGGATGTAAAGCTTTCCTTTTTCGGGGGGTGGGGGATTCATCTCGGTAGGTGACAGTGCACACAACCTCCAGATGGGGAGGGTAGAGGTCCACATGGGGCATGGGTGCTTCAGTAGTGATGGGCTGAGGTGGGGGGAGCGTGCGAATGTCCACCATAAGAACTAAGGGATCCAGTATTATTGGAGGAGTTTGGCGAATAACAGGAGGAAGCTCTACCTTCACATCATAATGTTCCAGGTATATTTCTGGGACACGGACAGTGAGAAAGGAAGCGTCGAAGTTTGTTTCGAAATAGTGGTGCAGAACCACCATCTTGTTCCACTGGAGTTACGGTGCAACCATAAATCGAAAGTAGAAGTGATTCTGAATGGGAGGGGTCTGAGGCTGTGTGGGAGGAGCGCACTGCTGGAATAAGGGGCCCTTTCTGGGTCGCCCTCTAACTTGTTGGTATTGCAAGAGTGAACTGGAGTCTTCTTGCGGAGAAAGCCATTGGAAGCCAAATCCTTCAGCAGTACTATAGCAGGGATACTCAGAAGTCAATGGCTTAACGTCACATTCACAGCAAATCAACATCAACACATTGGAAAGTGAAATTTGGGAATGAGGCAATCAGTAAGGAGGCACAGGTGCAGCATATATGGCATTGCATTAATGGAGGCCCGTCATGTGCCCTCTAGAATTGGCATTCCTGACAGGCCAAAGGGCATCCAGTCATTAATCATCAGCAACTTATTGTTCGTTAGAATTCCAGATCATAGATTGGAGCACTAAGCCAGGTTAGGTAGCACTTGTCACTCAAACCTCCTCATAGCAATGAGGGATTCAGATGTAACATTTCTGGGATGGCATCTTGGTCACCGCAGTGTGGGTGGTAGCGACTCAAAAACAAGGCAGCATGAGAGACAATACAAGTAGAGCAGAAATCACTGTAGACCATTTGAGTTGTTATAGGTAACAGACTGTGAGCTTCAATATCTGGACCGGTTACTCATTTAATGATTTCAATGTTCCATTTCAGAGAGAAGGTAAAAGCAAAAATGGATCCAGGGCTCAATACTGCCTTTTTGAGGATCCTGACGCAGTGAAGGAGGCAAAGGAGGGAGAGGTGACACAGAGTGCTGCTCCACCAGGAGATGTCCAGGCTCAAGGGGAACCAGAGCAAGAATAAGTGGGTCAGGAAGAGAGACCCAGTCAATGGAGGTGAATTGCCAGACCAAGGGTATACCGAAGAAGACTCTCCTATTTACAAATGAGTGAGAGACAGTGTCAGGCACATCTGCGCTTGTCCCAAGCTATGGTAGATCACATCTGCCACACTCTTCATGAAGACCTGACGCCCCGTGGAGTTGAAGCGTATCCCCTGCTGGTGCCTTTAAAGGTGACCGCCATGCTCAATTTCTTTGCCTATGGGTCATTCCAGGGAGCCACAGGGGATCTGTGCGGCATCTCGCAGTCCGTAGCACATAGATGTATAAAAGAGATCCCCGTGCTCTTGACGGCAAGGCACATCACTATGTGAGTTTTACCCCAGATGAAGATAGCCAGGCTGTGAGATTCACCAGCTTCTCAGCTATCTCAGGCTTCCCAAAAGTATCCATTGACTGTACCCATGTGTCTTTAAGGGCTCCAGGGCGGCAGCCTCTCATGTTTATAAACCGCAAAGGCTACTGTTCCATTAATGTACGACTGGTGTGTGAGCATCAGAAGCACATAATGCACGTTTGGGCCAGGTACCCTGGGAGTTGCCATGACTCATACACTGAGTCACTCCCAGGTGCCTGAGGTTTTCGAAGGGCCTGAACATCTGCAGGGATAGCTGCTTAGGGACAAGGGCTATCCACTGAAACACTGGCTGATGACGCCGGTCCATCACCTTCAGAGTCATTCCTAAGAGAGTCAAGTGCTGCTCACAGCTCCACATGCACCCTGATAGAGCAAACCATTGGGATTCTGATTATGCTTCAGATGTTTGGACTGCTCAGGTGGTCCACTAGAGTGCACTCCGATAGGGTTTCACGCATCATCGCTGTGTGTTGCGTCCTGCACAACCTGGCACTGCAAAGAAGTGATGCCTTTCCAGAGAGTGAAATGGAGCAGGATGAAGATCAGAAGGCCCAGGAACCTCAAGAAGGTGGTGAGGGTCACTTTGAAGGCAGCAACGCGATAAGAGGAAACAAGACGTGGAAGACATGCCCATGACACTTTAATTGCTGCCAGATTCCGGAAGGAGTAAAGTGAAAGCAAGGGGAAATGGCCACATTCCTCCAGGTTCTCAATGCAATTTCCCTTCATCTCAAGGGATTTCCAACCAATTGATTTGAGAGCGAGTCCAGCATTGACACTTGCACCTTCTGACCCCATGATTCACCAAGCCATGATCTCCACAAAGGTCCACAGTGCCCACTGTATGTACTCGCTCTGGGAAGTGAGAGTGCACTCAACAACAAGAGCAATACAACAAGTGGCTTGAAGCAGACCTCACCACATAGTTAAGAAACTATAGCAGACAGTGAGATGAGGACATGGTTAGGGATCTCCTCCTCCCGTCCATGTCTCGCCCTTTTCCACCACCATTTAGTACACATAAGTGCCACTAATCAATCAAGGCTGATGTGCTGCCCTCACACAATGGTCTTCCATGAGGTAGAAGGGTTAGAAGCACATAAACTCACACAATTTCTAATAAAGATTTTAATACATCTCCCTGACATCACACAAGAGTGCAGAGACTATCTTCAATGGTGGTTGAGTGAACCTCACAGAGGGAGACTGTCACTGAGTGGGAGGAGTGAGAAGAACCTTGAAATAAGAGGATACCAATGCACATAATCACAACACCTTCAGTTGAATAAGCCATTCACATAAACATCAAATGTATTTACAAAAGTGCAACACTTTTACAGTGGTTGCACACGTGTGACCCAAAAGTGATTTCAAAACTTCTTGTTTTTCCTAACCCTGCCACGCCTGGGTGCAGCCCCAACATCCGCAGCAGAGGTGGAGACAACCTGCTGACCGCTATGTCCTCAATGACCTTGATGAACGTCCTCTGGTGGTCTGAAGCCTGGGCCCAGACTGATAAGGGTCTCCTGCTCAGGGGTAGATGCACCCTCCTCAGCCTGAGCAGCTGAAGTGGACGGGTCACAGGCAGAGGGGACTCTGAGCAGCTAGACATCTTTGACGTGCCCTGAGAGGAGGCCCCCAGGGTGTCCGGCTGATGCTCATCCTGCCTGCGGATGCCCAAGGAGAAGGTGCACCTGGGGGAAGGTCAAGGTGCCTCATCCCCCTGTTGCCTCCATCATAATGTTACCCAACAGGGTGTGTGGCCATGGAGTCCAGGGACAAGCGCAAATCTAGCAAAACCTGCTGGACCAAGGTGTCCACGATGGTCGCTAACCCTCCCATGGTGACCTCAAGGCGGTGGCATGTCAGAGCCACAACATCAGAGAGAACACAGACGGACTCCTCCATCCTTCACTCTAGTCTGCTGAGTGACTGCTGAATCTCTGCCTGATGTTCCGCCTCTTGTTGTTACGTCTCCAGCATTGACTTGGCAGCCGCTCACAGAAGCTCATCATCTGACTCAGACTGAGCAGGTGGCTGGTCTCCAGCAGTCCTGAGTGTTGGAGACCTGGGCTGTCCATGCCTCCAACTACTGCAGGGACATTTCTGTGAGGTGTCCCCCAGTAGGTGAGCTGGACCTAACCTAGAACTATGCCACACCGAGGTGTGTTGTCTGTTCCGGTGGATGGTGTGGGTGAGGACTGTGATGGTTCTTCCTCAGCTTCCTCTTCAGATGTGGTCTGGGGGCTGGGATTTAAGATGGGCACCTTTGTGGGACTTGATCTGCTGGTGCCTATAAGATAGAGAATGGAGTTTTAGTTAATGAGTATGAGGAATATAAGATTGCATGTCACTCACTGTGATTGTCAGGATGTGGTGAACTGGTGGAGGTGTGATCCGTACTGGGTCGCTGAGACAATCCGATCTCCCTTTCCCCATACAAGTGATCCCTGTCCTCCCCCGTGATCTTGGTGGCATCCTTCACAAATTTTGTGAAGTTTACGTTGTCAGCCGTCCTTCCCCCAGTTTGGGACCCCTCCCTCCAGTTGTGGGCAAGCTTGCCCTGGATGATGACAAAAGAAAGGCATGTGATGAGAAGGGATGTAGCATGAGTTTGGGAAAGATGCATGCCCCCCCATCTGTGGTGCGGCTTCCCCGGCGGGGCTGAGGATGGAGTGTACACAACATGATACATGGGATGGTGGTGATGTGAAAGTTTCCATGAGACAGTGGTGATATGTGTCCCCAAAAATGGTCATGTAAGATCCCTGGAGAGAGTAGCCCTTTGAGTCCATGATCCCATGATGAGAGCTTGATATTTGAGAGAGTTGAAGGATGACTTACCCTCGCAGATCGGATGAGATCATTCATCCTCTTCCTGCACTGGATAGCATTTCGGGTGCGCTGGCCAGCTGCACTGACATCCTTTGCGATGGCATCCCAGGCCGGAGAGGTGAGGCTGGTATGCTTTTTGGAGCCGTGCCTGGGGTAAAGCACATCCCTATGTGCCCGCATCCCTCTTATCAATGCCTGGAGGGTGTCATGGCTGAAGCGGGATGCTGCCACCTTATTTTGGGTTGCAGACGCCTCTAATGTGAAAGTTAACTTTAACTCTGTTAAGTCTGCCCCTACTCCCTGTTCATGTAATCAAAGGCTTTCTTTGTCCAGTTCAAATTTTCTTGCTTCCTTTTCTCTCTGGAATTCAAGGTTTCCCCTTTCAAATGTTTCCTTTTCTCTTTCTCTTTGCCACACCTGGGTGCAGCCCCGACATCCGCAGCACTTTTCCTACACTTTTGCTCTTTGGAATGCAATGTCAAGTTTTCGCATTTCCCTTTCTTTCTCAAATTCCATTTGCTCCATTTGCAACTGAATTCTAACTAACAACCTGCATTTTATCTGAACTATTCCTTTCTTCCTCCAGATTCAGATGTTGAGCCAATACCTCAACTATTTCTGCCTTTTTGCACGTAATTTTAAATCTATTTCTAACTTTTCTGCTATTGCCTTCAAATTAATAGTTGTTAACAGTTGCGAGGCACTCACAGACAGGTCCTCTCTTTTGAGGAATGCTTCAGCAATAGACATAGCCATGTTAACTTTCCAATGCATACAGCAAAGGTCATTGTGAAATCTTGTTTGTTTAAACTCTAGCAAATCCCAGTGTACTTGTTTCAGCCTGTGGATTTGAATCCACAAACAGTCCCTGATTTGTTACGATCCTCGTATAGACCAATAACTTTTAAAAAGATATTTGAATTTCCAGTGACCAACTGAAAGGATCACACAAGATTTCAAGTTTAAGACCTATACTGTAACAAACGCCAAAAGCAACATTGACTAAACACCATTTTGTAGGCAACTTATATTCTAAACTAAACTAAATAAAAGAAATTCCCCATTTAACTTTTAGCACGACCAAAAATCTCCTGCTCTGGTTATTCGTTACTCTGTCCCTTAAGTGGACACTTCATTCTCCAGGTACCAGTCTAAAATTATTCTCAGCTCCCAATGGCTTGCTTGCTTGTACCGTTCCCAGCTAGGTAACTTCTAATCCCAGAACTGACTTACACTGCTAGAGTGCACTGTAGATTCCTCCCCTCTAGCCCAAGTTAGATGAATCTTCTAGCCTCCTTTAAATCCCTACAAACTCAGTGTCTTCAATCTGAGCGTGAACTCCCAACCATGTTTTGTGTGTTGACCAAGAGTCAGCAGTTTTTTCTGCAGGACTGGCTGCCTCTGTCTCATGCCCCTTGCCTCTCAGATCACTGCAGACTGACTTGTGTTGTGAGGTTCAGTGATATATTAGGAAAACTATAACCCAATACTACATTGGCTTTCTATTGACATTTCCCCTCTCAAAGCTCATGGCGAAGTGAATCACATGGGTCCTTAATCCAGGTAGAAATGCTAATTAGCTATCTTCTAGACCTCCAACTCCATTCTATCTTGGAATTAAGCAAACAGTTCAAAATATAACCATTTATAAAACCTGATATTCCTAACACCTCTGAGAAACTTGGAGACTAGGGGCCAGATTTTTTCCACAGACCTTTAAAAATGCTGGCTGGGACCCAGATTCGGAGGTCCTGCCCCCGTTTCCAGTTGAAACCATTTTCACCTGTTCAGGAAAGGGGGTGGGATGTGATTCATATTCACACAGATCACAAATCTGCCAGGACATTTAAAAGTTACTGAACCCACAATGTGTGAGTCACAACTTTATGAACAAGTCATAAAAGCTTCCTAAAAGGTGTATTGTCCTTGAGCAGAGCTCAGCAAAGTTACATTTTAAAACAGAAGTTTTATTGGAGGTTTGTGCCGACCACAAGGGAGGGAAGGAGGGTTGTGGAATTGCAAGGGGACGTTTGTATGGCTCCTCAGGATTATTCCTTGCCTCGGGCAACCAAGTGCAAGACAGGACAGATTGTCAGATTCACTGGGTGAAGAGGGTGTAGCAAAGGAAGTGGAAAGAAAATGGGCATGGAACCATCCCACATACATGTGGTAGGGGAAGGGCAGTGGCAGCAACATGTGGCCAGAGACAGGGGACACAGACAAGTGTTGTAGAGCCACCAAAGAGTGCAGCAGGAAGGAGGAGCAGGAGGAGGAAATATTACCCTGAGGGAATGGTGTACCATCTCTGAAGAAGTTATTTCAACGTGACTGAGAGGCAATGCAAGTAAAGGCTCTGAGTTTTAAGAGAAATGGTTGGAGAGATCTGTGCCATGGTGAAAGTGGCTCTCATGGCACAATCAACTAATCCACATGCCCTGTCTGTTGCACTGAAGGTCACCACTGCCCTCAAATTCTAGGTGGCTGGCTCCTTCCAGGGGAGGTCTGTAGCATTTCTCAATCAACCACCCCCATCATCAAAGCACTCTTTGCTGGGAGAACACCAACTTCTCCAGAGGTGTGGGGTCACAGATACAGAAGGCTATGGGTTTCGCCTCAATAGCTGACTTCCCACAAATTCAAGGAGTGATAGACTGTACACACGTGGCTATAAGGGCACCAATTCAGCAGCTGGAAACTTTTTGAACAGAAAATCATCCCACTTCATCAATGTCTGACCTTCTTGGATGTTTCCCCAGTAGCTACCATGGCGCTTTCATTCTGAGGCATTCATTCCTGCAGTCTACTCACAGTCAGCACAACTGTTCTTACCATTGTCTACAGGTCTGAATATCTTGCACCTTCTTCCCCTTTAACCTTTAACAACCAAGCCAACTAGGTTTGTTTTGGGGCAGAATTCAGAGTAGGTCACATGACACCCTTCATCCATCGATTTTACCTTAAATTAAAGAGACAATACCAAAGCATTACAATCTAAAAACCTTGTATTTGTGACAATATGGAAGTCACCTTTAGGGCATGCAATGCCACATGGGAACAACTGATAGCACCCCTAATCATGGATAATCTGCCAATTCTAAAATATTTTCTGGTTCTCTCAACTCTTATGAGAGCACATTGTCAAACTTCAGAAAGTGAGCTGCCCAGGCAAAGGGACCTTTGGGGATTTGTCTTACTGCACAGCAAATTGGCTGATTTGGTAAAAGTTACCTGTGGTATCCTGGAATAAGCCAATGGTATAAATGTTGATAACTTTCTATAAGAGCTGTAAAGGCTGTGGACCTTGTTTACAGATCAGGCTGAAGAAACAATTAAACTTGTCCAAAGCTTCATAACTGAAGCTCAGCATTTAAGACAGAGCTCCTGGGTAAAGTATAGGAAAATGCATCTGGATATATAGATCCTGTTGGTTAGTCAGTCCTGGTATGGTGTAACTGTCCTCTGCTGCAGTCTATTAATCGCTGCTCTTCTTCCTCCAGCATATAGATCAAGTAAGCTGGAGTCCCCATTGGGAAGGTCATTGTGTGTTCCATGTGGTGTGTAAAATGGCTACTGTCCAAAACCTTTATTTACCCAAGATGACATCAGAAGTCACATGAGTATGACAAGCCATGTTGTACAAAGTCCAAACATCCCCATTTCATTAAAAAAAATTTGCACGCCCAATCATTTGCAAGTTACTCGACATACATTGTCCATAAAGAAAATTATGATGCATGAATAAAAAACAACAGTTTGTTCTTTCTAGTCTTTTCCAATTTCGTCATCCCTACACATGCATTGCACACAACCTTTAAAGCATTCAGGTCTTCTAATGGTACGTGTGCAAGTTGTCATTGGCTGCTCATCTGATTCCTGCGAGTTCCTGGGGTGATGTTGCCTCTCTACAGGATGTCACTGCCGTGGCAAGTGCTGCTGCTGTGGTAATTGTTGGGGAGCAGTTATCTTCTGTGATTCGTGGTCATTTAGTTCCTTGTACAGTTGGCTAAATCAAATCTGCCTCATCAGCTGTCTGCTGTAAAGGAGCAGCATCTGCAGGTGCACGTATGTCTGCATTTGCAATGATATATCTGATCGTTCGCTTTCACCAAGTATGATCGAGGTGATGAATGCTCTACATAAGTCCCAAGTTGCCAAGTGGGCTGACTTTGTTGAGTACATTGAATGTTTGCACTCTGACAGGCCCTCCAACTGTCAGTTCTGGCAATGATTTGGCAGCTTTATAAAAGTGGAATTTGACTTTGTCATTTCAATTTGATCTTGTCACTCACTCCTTCAGAGTTTTTCATTAGCTGTTAGAAGAGTAGTCTGGGTGCAGCATGAGATTAGTCACTGGCCTGGACGACTCATCATGCTTTGAGTAGGTGTGTTTCGCCACTCTGGGGTTCCCTTGTACACAACTGTGCTAGATCTAATCAATTTTTTTAATGATCCCTTTGACAAATTTCACCATTGTATCAGCCTTTCCATTTGACTGAGGTTAGTCTGGAGATAATGTGTAATGCTGAATTTCTTAATCATTCATGAAGTGCCTGAATTCTTCACTCGTGAACTGAGGGCCACTGTTGCTCATCACAATGTCAGGAATGCCATGATGACTGAAATGTGCTTTCAAGCATTGTACGATCTCAGTGGTAGTCATCGACGTCAGCTGGCCTAATTCCCAGTAGCCTGAATAGTTGACTGTGACAAGATAATCAGTGGCTATGAGAGTGAAGAGGTTTACTCCAAGCTTCATCCATGGTCTGTCTGGGATATGTCATGAGCAGCTCTTTAGCTTGTTTAGCTTAATGTTCATTACAAGCACTGGACTGGCTGATGGGATCCTTAATCTCATTGTTGATGTTTGGCTAGTAGAACACATCTCTTGCCTTCCTCAGACTAGACTCACTTCCTTGATGGTTTGCAAGAATGCACTTCAGCATCTCTTTAGGGATAATGACTTTAGTTCCTTTGTACAAGATGCCATCATGGGCAATCACTTCTTCTCTGTATGCCCAATACTTTCTTATAGCAAGAAAGGCCATCCTTTCATCACAACTTCCTGTAGCAGTTGAAGAGTTGCATCTCATTGTGTAGTTTGCTTGATCTGAGGAAGATGCTTGTCTGTCAGGACCTGTTCAGCAGTCAATGGTTCTGTGTCCTACGGAACACAAAGTCTCTTCTGGTACCAGAAGAGACTATCAGTTCAAGCTTTTGACTTGTTTCAGCTGACAGGAGGTGATTTTGCATAGTGCCCACTACCTGGAACTGCAGATCTTCTTTCTTCCCGTTGTTTTGGACGCTCAGTTCAGTTTGTCCTCTTGGGATGAGCATCATTCCACCAAAGAGCCATAGCTTTATCTCTGACAGCTTCATTTTAGCAATGTCACACAGGTCTGACAAACTCATGATGTTGCATGTAGCACCAGTGTCTATCTTAGACTTCAAATTAACTTGATGGTCTCTTTCTGAGGTCATTATTCCAACAGAAACAAACCATTTTTTACCTTGGGACTTGACTGTACCAACCTGTTTGAGGGTGTAAAGTGATTCAAAATCATCGTATGACATCTCTCCAGCAACCATCTTTATAGGTTTGCTTTTCTTCTTTCCAGCAAAACACTTGGGTAAAAGTAATCAGCTTCTTGCAGTTAGAGCACTGTGTTCCCCAGCTAAACATACTTCCTTTTCTTTTATGTGGTGTCCTCCACAATATTTACATTATGTACTCTGGCTTTGATCTTTCTGGTGACCCTTCTGTAACCTGTCCTTTCTTTTCTTCATTGATTTGTACTTATAACGCTTGGACTGCCTCTCAGCATAATGCAGAGCCTCATCAGTTCTCCTATCGATACTCTTCAGCTGATGTTTAACCACCTCAGAGCTGCTGCACATGTCAGTGACTTTCTTGAGTAAGTTTCTCTTCTGTCAACAGATGTGCTCTCACTTCTGTATCTCTTGTTCCTAAGACAATCCTATCTCTGATGAGATCATCCTTCAGTTGCCCAAACTCACAAGATTCAGCTGAATCTCTCAGTACAGTAACATACTGAGCAATATTCTCCTTCTCTTCCTGAGTTCTAGTGTTAAACATACAGTATTCATAAATAACATTGGTAGAGGGTTCAGAGTGAGCCCTCAAAGCCGCAAAGATTTCACAATTCTGGCTTTTCTGCTCCCCACCAAGGTCGAGGGCGCAATAGAGCTCGTAGCACTCTTTCCCCAGCACTGATAACAGAGTTGCCACCCTTATTTGTTCACATTTCACTGTGATAATCTCATAATTCTGCCATTGAGACTGGAAGAATTTCCAATTCAATCTCAGGAGCTGGTGGCATAGTGGTATTGTCACTGGACTTGTATTCCAGAGACCCAGGGTAATGCTCTGGGGACTCAGGTTGGAATCCCACCATAACAGATGGTGAAATTTGAATTCAGTCAAAATCTGGAATTAAAAGTCTGATGATGACCACAAAATCATTGCTGATTGTCATAAAAACCCATCTGGTTCATGAATGTCCTCTAGGGAAGGAAATCTGCTGTCCTTACCTGGTCTGGCCTACATGTGACTCCAGGCTCACAGCAATGTGATTGACTCTTAAATGCCCTCTAAACAAGGGCAATTGGAGATGGGCAATAAATGCTGACCTAGGCAGTGACGCCCACATCCCACGAATGAATAAAGGAGAAAAGAAAATCCACTTTCAACTCCATAGGAGCAGGTACTGGACTATTCAAAGCCATACTGACTCACCCAGCAGTCAATGTCCTGTACAAAGTTGCTGACTGAAGTTTTAATTATTCTGTGCTGGTTTTTACAGCTGCTGGCTCTCTTCCAGCAATGAAAATCTACTCAATCTTAGCTCCACACTCCTGACACCATGTCTCGTGTGTAAAATGGTTACTGCCCAAAACCTTTATTCGCCCAAGATGACATCAGAGGTCACATGAATATGGCAAGCCACTGTGTACAAAGGTATTTCTCCAAGCATTATGCAGCCATCAGAATCCACTCAGTAATTGCCTTGAAATATAATGCTTTCCAAGTGTAATGCAAAATGTAGGGAAAGACCTTCCAAGTTCAGTTGAGCTGTGTTCTTTTAACCAGACACTTCCAGATTGATGGTCCTGGCAAGTTGCATTTGTTAAATAGTGGTGCAAGATTCTTGCATGTTGATGGAAAGTTAAAAGTCTCAGAATTTCAAACAAGTGGCATCATCCCATTCTAATTCTGTCATTTGCATGAAGGTGCTAATAGAAGGCCCACCCTGACACTAAATAATATTCATGTCACAGAGCCTTTCTAGCTGGATCCATCCCATCAGAAATTCCTAATTCTGCAAAAAAAGTGACACAAAAGCAAAATACTGTGGATGCTGGAAATCTGAAACAAAAGCAGAAAATGCTGGGAATATTCATGGGGTCTGGCATCTATGAAGGGATAAATAGATTTGTCGCTCATCAGAAAGTTCTGTTCAAAGATCATTGATTAAAACGTTAACTATTTTTCTCTCTTCACAAAAAAATAATTACACCTATCAAGGGTTTAAAATGAACCAGTTTTAATGACTATACAAAAAATAGGCATGCTTGCTATCTGGTGACTTCCACAATTTCTCAGCCTATCCTAACTAGAAAAGCAAACACATTGCCAGGTTAAAGTGAACATCTCAGGCTAGATTCTCCTCTGTGATCCTTCCTGAAGTTGAACAGAATGGTGGCAGAGAATTATGGAAACTTTGGCCAGTGCTGCCTCAATGCCTAATCTGCATTTATTTCCTCCCACCATCCCACCCACCCCACCATTCCACAGGGAATGCCGCTGGCCACTGCTTCTTCCCCCACTACATGCAAATGATACCAGGAGGAATAGGCGCAGAATTCCGGCAGATTTCGCTCCAGTCCACATATGTTGCTGCTGCTTCCCAATAGCACCTTGAAAAAAGTAACAGTAGGCTCTTAGAATTGGCAGGATTGCAAAGTTGCCTCAATGAAGGATAAAGCTTTGTCACAAAACACTCTGCCTTCAGTTTTGTCCCCAGTGATTCACCAATGTGGGCCTTTGTTTCTGCCAAGTCCTGCACGGCTGCAGCTCCATCAATCTTTGGGAAGCTTGTGCCTCTTCAGCGCTGTTTCTGTCTCATGTGGTGCTGCAACATTTCCCATAGGGTTGATGGTGGGTTGTTTCGTGACAGCAGGAATCTCATTGGGAGCACATCATGCATGGGAAAGGACCCTCAACACCTGCAGGCAGAAATCCCACCAAGCCATTACTCCATCCTATAAAGGAAAATTATGTCATTACCTCTATGTATGTGGCCTTAGCAAACTAGGTCTACTGTCTCTGGGTTTATAGATTCTTTCTTCCCACATTGTCCCTTGAAAAGCTGATGTTTTTTATCATCAACTCTTGGGGCAGACTTTTCTCGTTGGCGTGCAGGGGCAGGACCCGCACGCCGACGCATAAAATGATGCATGGTGACATCGGGCGAGCGTCCCGACAACACCGCGCACCTTCGCGATATTTTGTTGGGTGGGCACGCGATGATATCCGATGCACACCCGCCATTAATTAAAGGGCCGCTTAAGGCCATTGCGGCGCCAATTGACAGCGATTTTTCGGCACCCATGCGATCTTAAGGTCGTCGCACGAGCGCAATGGGCAGGCGGGTAGCAGACGTTTGTATAAACCTCACCCACAGGCGGGATAAGAGGGCTCCGTGGGCTCACGAGTGCGCTCTGTCAAATATTTAATTTGCAAAGTTACTGATACTTGCCTGTGTGAGCTGCAATACTTCAAAATGCATACCAGCTGCTTGGACTGGAGTCGTAGCCTTCAGGTCAGCACTCTGCAGTGAAGAATCATTTTTGGGCCTGCAGATTTCAGGAAGCCTTCCTGTAGCCTGGGAATGGGAGTTGAACTCTCCACTGGAGGCACCTCCTCTGAGGAAGAAGGGAGGGCTAGAAGGAGGAAGAGGCCAGGAGTGCACATTCAGCCTCCAGGGGAGCCACCTTTAGGGGAGAGGCGCAGCCGCAAGGGGTGCAGGGCCAAGAGGTAGTCCAAGGAGGAAGGGGCCGCAGAAGACACCACTATCCTGCTGCCAGGGTATACAGGCAGCGAAGCAGCTACCTCAATATGTCTGAGGCGCAGTGCTGAAGGAGGCTCGGTCTCTCAAGGGAGATAGTCAACTATATCTGTCAGATGATTGGTCCTGAGATCTCCGCTAACTGTGTAGGTGGACACCGCATGCCAGTGGCTCTAAAGGTCACAGCTGCCCTCAAATTCTATGCCCCTGGCTCCTTCCAGGGGTCGGTGGGTGATCTTTGTGGTGTCTCCCAGTCAGCCGTCAAGCAGGTTACAGACGCTCTGTTCAGCCGTGCATTGACCTTCATCTACTACCGTTGGGACCAGGCCAGCCAGACACAGCGAGCCAGAGGCTTCGTGGCCATTGCTGGCTTCCCCCGCGTCCAGGGTGCTATAGACTGCACACATGTGGCCATCAAGGCACCAGCAGGTGAGCCTGGTGCCTTCATCAACAGGAAGGGATTCCACTCCATGAACATGCAGATAGTTTGTGATCACAGGATACTGATTCTACAAGTCTGTGCAAGGTACCCAGGTAACTCCCATGATGCCTACATCCTCAAACATCCCAGGTGCTGGGGCTCTTCAGTGCTCCGGCCCGGCTGGGTGACAAGGGCTATCCCCTCAGAAGGTGGCTCACGACGTCTCTCCATCATCCAAGAACAGAAGCTGAGCAGCGGTACAATAGGAGCCATGTCTCCACAAGGGCTGTGGCGGAGAGAGCCATCGGTTTTCTCAAAATGTACTTCCGATGCCTGGACCTCTCCAGTATCCCCCAGATTGTGTGTCAGTGATAGTGGTTGCATGCTGCACTCTCCACAATCTTGCACTGGAAAGGGGGGATACTGTGGACGAATAAAGTGTAGACGAGGTGGCTGCTGCTGCACACGATGAGTCCAGCAGTGAGTCCAAGGATGAGCACGCAGAGGGAAATGCTGAGGGGGTAGACGCTGACCCGGGCATACTGCAGGGAGGCAGGGACACCTGGGAGGCTTTAATCCAACGAACCTTCAGCTAGAACACCACATATGGACCTCCAGGACAAGCCAGGGCTGCAGGCTCCATACTCGATACCTGAGTGCAAAATCTGCCTGGATAGGAACATTAACTAAGGGCCTTGTTAATAAAGCTGAATGTCCCACAAGTCACTCATAACATTATTGGTAACCATCCGCCTACAGAAGAAATGAGGCGCCCTCAGCCATGGTGACATGTCTGAATTTGATGGTACAACAAAAGGAACTTAAGAGAACAAAATGACAAAGGTGTTCAACATCACACAAACTCATAAAGACTTCATTGCAGGCCAACAGAAAAGCACCAGTGTTAAACCCATGGTGTGCCTAAGGTGCCTTATGTTTACGCTTTCGGGTGCCAAGTCTTGGTGCTGCCCTCTCGCTGGGCCTGGCATCTGAGACAGCCTGCTCACTCTGCCGCCCTGTTGGCCTCAATGCCCTCTGGCCCGTGGAGCCTGTGCTGGCCCCGCCTGGGAGGGAGCTGCCAGTTCCACTGCTGGCATCTCTCCAGTCTTCGCAGCCTCGCTGAATGTAATGGTCACTGGCAGAGGGGCGAAGGAGCTGCTGCCCTCATCCGGGGCGCCCTGAGAGGTACCCGCAGAGACGACAGGCAGCTGCTGCACCGACGTGCGGTCAGTTCAGACCTCCCTGCTCACCGTGGATGGATGGGCACCAAGCTGGGAAACTTGGTGCCCAGACCATCTCCCACACTGGCACTGAGCAGCTGAGGTCAATGCCAATGTGTGGGCCTGCTGGTCCGAGTGCATCCCCAGGAAGCCCTGATTGGTCTCTTGGAGGAGCCTCTCCACAAGAGTCGCCACTCTCTCCATGGAGGACACATAGCACTCGGCCATGAGGCTCATTGCATTGGCGATGGTCCGCATAGACTGCTCCACCACAGACACCAAGCCAAGCATAGCCTCATGTAACTCCACCAGATGCTCCCGCACACCCTGCCGCATTTCCTGCATTTGCTGTGTCACGGACGACTCCAGAGGTGACCTCAGTGCTGGGCATACATACCTGCCCGTGACACCCCAGCCTCACCAACACCGATGGACCTGGGCGCATGGCGCTTCTCCAGACCTAGGGCCTTCTGCTTGAACCAGCTAAGCATCGCCACCTAGGCCTGCCCTCCTCCAGTCCTCACCCGCTCAACAGCATTATTTGCATTCTTCTCCTGAAAAGAAGAGAAGAGCTTTGATTAGTGCTACTTGTACCTGGATTCACTTCGCAACCAGCCCACCTCAACCAAAGTGGAATTTTGCAGGGTTCCAGTGCCTCCTCACCCCGCTGCTGCCAGCCACTCACACAAAGATGCCAGGCCTGTTACCAACCCACCCCCTTGGCCAAATGCTGCCTACATCACATTTGGCACCACACGGTCTAACCTTCCATAGCAAGGAGGCGCAAGCACATGGAGTGCAGAGGGCAGCAGATCAATCGGTGCCACGTCACCTTGAAGCTCTCCTCCCAGCATGTCATCACCCTGATTTTGACAGGTCCTGGAGTTCCAACACTGCGCCTAGGTGCAGCTCCTCCAGGTTGCCCCCAAAACAGTCATGTGGGTCTCAGTGTATCACATGCTGCTGGTGCAGAACCCATCTCTTCACCACCCTCTCAGGGCGACCTAGGCATGGGCAATATCTGCTGCCCCACCCAGCGAAGGACACATGCCGTCAATGATTCAATGCAGTCACTACACTCAGACTTGGTGGGGGGGGTTGACGGGGGCAGGGGTGGTGGCGGGGGGTGCCAGGGGGGAAAGCCTACCTGCTGGGTTAAGTCACCAATGCCAACATGGTACTCACCCATCCCGAGCACAGGAGGTCATTGAAGTGCTTGCGGCACTAGATCCACATGCGTCGCACCACATCGTGGGAGCTCACTATCTCCGCCACCTCTTCCCAGGCATGTTTGGTCATGTCGGGGGGCCTCCTCCTCCTGTCCTGGGGCATGAGGACCTCCTGCCATGCTGCCACCTCCTTGAGGAGGGCAGCAAGGCAACCATCTGAAAAACAACGGGCACAGTGCCCCATTGCCCTACCCTCCTGGCTGGCCTGCTCACCAGCAGCGCTCTAGGGAGCCCTTCCAGTAGCCATGTTTGTCAACCTTTGACAAACTGCAGCAGCTTTTTAAAACAGGCCGCCGGGTCGCCATTGGACCCAGCAGTCATTCCAGTCCCGTTGCCGCCCGCCCACTCCCGCTGTCCTCGGGAGCCACAATGCATGCTGGGTGGGCCTTAATTGGCCCGCCCGCGTAAAATGGCAGCGCGGACCCAATTGCGGGTGGCAGTCGGGCCTGCTCCTGCTCCGCCCGCCAGCCAGAAAATTCTGCCCTTGCTTGTTTTCCCAGACTGCAGAAGGATTGCTGAAACTTTCATTTGTAGGGCACTTTCACTGCAAGGTCAAAGATAGCAAGAACCAGAAAGAGAATAAACGTTCTCTTTGCACTCTGTTATCGGGCCCATAGCCTTTGTTGTGTCCATTGCATTCAGCCATTTCTTGATGTTACATGGTGTAAATTGAATTGACTGAATGCCAGCATCTGTAATGTTGGGGACCTCAAGGGGAAGCCAAGCTCGATCATCCCATCATTTTACAGATTCAAAATATTATGTTTTCATTCTTTTATTTTGCTCAGGTAGCTTTCATTAAATGCTAGCAACATGACTCAGTTACAATATATGATTAGCACACTGTCACTTTCACGATTTCTGACTCTGCCACAGCAGAGGGACCTGCATGACCTGTGTTAAAAATAAAACGATTGCTTAGCTCTCAATGGTTAAAATTCACAGGACAGCAGAAATTTGTTTATGTCAAGTAAGACTGATGTGTGGTAGCATGGCCTGTTCTTTGTTAATTATGATTGCCGAAGATAAGTTGTACTGAGTGAATTATGTGAATCTGATCATATATGATCACTCTGTATGTTCACTCAGCATGAGTATCAAGCTTTGCCTCACCAAATGTTTGCTCAGCTCATCTACAGACAAATTGAGGAAGTACACATCTGAATGATATGAATATGTGATCACATCAGGATTAGGATTGTGTTATCGTATGTAAGGCAGTACTGTTTACCATAGCAACTGATGCCTCTAAACCCACAAAGAAACTGACAGAAAATCTGAATGCTTAGCAGACACATTTGGGAAAAAAGCAGTTTCATGTTTTTACAATAAAACAAAAACACCTAAAGAAAATATAGCATGCAACAAATGTTAGGATACACCTGTGATTTTACACACACTGTATTTCTGATTCAACTATATCTTTAGTGCAAGAGTTTGAACAAAAGCTGTATGCTACCCAATAGAAAGAGAAAGAGAAAAGGACCAGTATCTGTCGAGCTACAGAACAGCATTGTCAGGATGTGGAAGAAGAAAGAATAATTGTTAAAAGTCATCAAATTATGGGGCAATGCCCCTAGTATGCCACCATTCTTCACCTGCTCAAGTTCAACTGGTTTAGCCATCACCAGATCTAGTCAGACTATGTCAAGCTTTGTCAGGACTTCTTCTCATATGTCAAAGCTGCCCAGTGGTCCAGGATCTTCCAGATGTGAAGTCTTGGATGAGCTTCTGCTTCTTACAGATAAACATTGCAACATAAACATTCAATATCACCATAAACTCTGTACCCTTGCCATCAATATCATCCTCCTCCCTGGCAACTGTCTCAGGCTGAACCAGAATCTTTATAACCTCAACATTTGACTCCAGAGTGAGCTTCCAACCCCATATTGTTTCTTGCACAAAGATCACCTTCTACTTCCACAACATTGCCCGCTTCTGCCTAAAACTGCTGCTGAAGCCCGCATCCATGTGTTTGTCATCTCCTGACACAACTGTTCTAATGTTTTCATGTCTGATTTCCATCTTCTATCCTCCAACTCTGCTGCCTGTATCATATTTCACACCAGGCCCTACTCAACCATCACCTTACTGCTCCCTGACCTACATTGGTTTTCAATCCCCCAATGCTTCCAATCTAAAATTCTCTTCATTATGTTTAAATTCTCCGACCTCACTACTTTCCCTATCTCCAACTTTCTCCAGCTCTTACAAGCCTCCCTCTCTGTGAACTTTCCATTCCTCTGCCTCTAGCCTCTAGTGCATTCCCCATTCACATTTACCCCACAATTTGCACTGGAATTTACTGCCGAAACACCTCTGCTCTCCATCTCCTCTCCTCCATTAAAACCCTCCTTAAAGTCCATCACTTTGGCCAAACTATTGGCCAGCCCTCCTAGTATCTCCCTCTTTGACTTGCAATCCATTTTTTTCAGATTACGCTTCTTTAAAGCAGTATAGATGATTTTTCTATGATAAATGTACTACGTAAATGCAAGATGCTATTGTTCCTGTACAGTAGGATGAGTTGGAACACATATAAGTTGTATTATAACTGTGTGCAGATTTGAGCTCTCTCACTCCAAGGTTTCCAGTCATAAATGGTGAAAGTAGGTAAGATTAGTACCCCAGAAATGATTTTTCTCTGTTACTCATCATTGAGTTGTGTGGCCGTGTTTGTCCTCTTCATCGCAGTTGGTGTGCAGGCCAGCGGACTGGGGAAAGTATATACAAATTTGATGCTGTTACAGTAAAAAAGCACAAGAATAGAAATCCTTTCTAATATAGTACAATGTTATCTTAATTTGCAATGTCTATTTTTTCATGTAGCTCAGAGATTCTGTTGGGATTGATTTTCAAGGAAAAAATAATATTTCTCCATATTTCCCATTGGTAAGTAGAAGATTTTCTCCAGGAAACTTTAAGTTAACATGCTCTTTGACTGCAAGAAATTTGACTTCATTTTTATTGTTATCAGCCCCAAATAGGGTCCTACTCAGCACCACATACAGTGCAAACTGAGCATAACATGGACAGAGCTCCTAGTGCCCCAGGTGCTGTTAATTTAAGGTGAGATGTTTCATAATCAATACAAAAAAATCTTTATCATAAAAAAAGCAAATACTTTTCTGCTTCTATGATACCCTTTTAAGTAGCTTCAGTGAATATATGCTTAAATAATCAAGAATTCCAGCAACATTGTATTATTGGTTAATAAATTCTCAATGATTTAAAAGTGGCTGGAGTTCATTATGATGTTGATATGCAAATAATTTGTACAGAGTCTTAGCATGAATCCAGTATCAAATTGTTTGTATAATATGAGCCTCTATGACTGTCTGTAATATAACACGAGCCTTCTGACCCTCCCATTGGAGTTACCATTGACCAGAAACTGAACTGGACTAGCCATATAAACACTTTGGCTACAAGAGCAGGTCAGAGGCTAGGAATCCTGCAGTGAGTAACTCACCTCCTGACTCCACAAAGCCTGTATATCATCTATGAGGCACAAGTCAGGAGTATGATGGAATGCTTTCCACTTGTCTGGATGAGTGCAGCTCCAACAGCACTCAAGAAGCTTGACACCATCCAGGACAAAGCAGCCCATTTGATTGGCACACCATCCACAAAAATTCACTCCCTGCACCACTCCCTCCACCATCAACACTCAGTGGCAGCAGTGTGCATCATCTACAAGATGCACGGCAAGAACTCACCAAGGCTCCTTAAATAGCACCTTCCAAAACCACAACTGCTATCATCTAGAAGGACAAGGACAGCAGACACATGGGAACACCACCACCTGCAAGCTCACCTCCAAGCCACTCACCATCCTGACTTTGAAATATATCACTGTCCCTTCACTGTCGCTGGTTCAAAATCCTGGAACTATTTCCCTCCAGTGATGGACTTTAAGGAGGGCTTTAATGGAGGAGAAGGAGGTGTACCTACATCACTTGGACTGCAGCGGTTCAAGAAGGCAGCTTACCACCATCTTCTCAAGGTCAATTAGGGATGGGCAATAAATTCTGCCCTAGCCAGCAATGCCCACATCCCATGAATGAATAAAATAAAAATCATTCAATGGTATATAACAGCATTAAGTGATACCCTTATTGTGCACAATACTTAACTATAGGCTTTCTGAAATTTATTTGAATATATTATGAGATTCATATACACCAGACTGAAGAGTAGTGTAATCTGAATAAGGAACTTGTTAGTAGCATGTTTATGTCGATTTAATATATTAACATTAATAATCAACTAGATCATCTGATATGTCAGAAGCACTGTAATCAATAACATAAATTGATATTGGTGTGCATCAAAAAAATAAAGTTAAGTACACAATTGTTCAGTTATTACACCTTCCTCAGAGAGCATCTGCTGAAAAAACTAAAATTAATCCACTTTGCTCAGATAAGCAAGTTTGCTCCTGAGTTCCCTCTAAAAGAGGCTTAATTGCTGAAATACCCCTCAAACCTGCTTCTTTTTCAGCTTGCACTTAATACAACCTTTATTACTATATTATTTACAGCCCAATACTAGTACAGCCCCTGTTTCAGATTTAAATTTTATACCCTTTTTTCATATTAGAATATCAGTGGAAGGATTTTAAATTCTTAGTTAAATATTGCGAGTATAGTTGGGCATTATCACATGTAAAGGGAAAGTCTATTTTCTAATTGCAAAGATAGTCATTCATTTGTCTAATCCTTTTGTAAAAAAAAATGTCCGTCATATGTGCCAAGATGTTTCGTACTGAGTCCTCTTTTACATTTTGGAGGACTTGATTTGACTAAATCCTTAAACAAGTCACACTAGAGTACAAGACCCATCTCTTAATCTTTATGACTGTGTAATTTATGCACAATGTAACTTGGCGTGAAGCAGCAATCACCTGTTTTCAGATTAGTTATAGACTTCCTCACAAAAGTAGCAGCTTTTTGCTACTTAATTATTTACTTGGACATTCATTAGGCATTGCAATATGGTAAAAGCTTCCACCTTGTTTTAAAGTCTCTGCATAATGATTTGGATGCTTCTCTCCACAGGTGAAAAGGTAGAGATTCTGTAATGTATGTATGCAATGAGGATAGGTGATCAATGCTAGACTTAACGGCACTGCCCACATCCCACTATTATTTTTTAATATAAATATTGATTTATTTGACAGGAATTATTGATGAATATTATATTGACTGTACAGCTAAGTGTAATGACATTGTCTAAAGGACCTTTACCATCAAACGTAAATTGCACTATAAGACTTGAATTTGTGTGCCTTGTTAGAATTCTAGCCGAGCTGCGATTAGGTTCGTTTATATAGTTAAACATTCTAGAGACTTGGTAGAAAGGTATGAATAGTCAAATAGCTTGGCACTGTATGAATTTGTGAGGGTAACAATCAAGATATAACTCAAATTGAGAAACATTCCAAAGTCAGTATAAAGACATTTAATGTGAATGAAATCATCTATTAGTGGAAGAGACTTGGGGCTGAACTCCTGGCCCAAATGGGGGCAGGAATGTGTGTGGTGTGTGTGTGAATGTTGAGTGTGTGGGTGTGGGTTTTTGGCTCCATCCCTTCCCCAGACTATTTTTCTCTCCCTGCCTGCTTGGCTTCAGCTGCAGCAACAGACCGCCCTGTGGAAGGGTTTCGCCTCCAGCTGCTAAGGGCTTTTTTTATTTTAAGTTTTAAAAAGATGGAGAGAGGGGGCCTCCATTTTGGAATGCTCCCTCTCATTCTCACTTACCTTGCAAAGCCAGTTTCTATTTCTTCAGTGCTGGAGGGTTTCCTATTGGCCCTCCAGCTTTGACAGCCTGCCGACTGTCCTTAATTGGACAGCAAGTCCACCCTCTGGCAACTAATTGGCCAATTCTTGGAAAGTCACAGCTGATTCCTCATACTGTATGGACTTCAAGTTTATCCTGATGGCAGGATCCTGAAGCCCACAAGGAAAATCCTTGGGCACTAAAGATCCACAAGAGCTGAAGCTATCTTCGTATTAGCATCTTCACTCAGAACTGATCCTGCCAAAGTGCACAGGGTCATTGAGAGGTTCCCTGTTTAACATGCCAATGGCAGGCACTTGTGCCACTCTGTTTTGATCTAGGCAGCCCAATAGAGGTTGTCATCCACTACCCACCCGCCAGAAAGAAGTTATAGCGCTGTCTGCAGTTCCTTTTATAAGGATGACACTTTAAACTGATAGTGAAAGAAAAATAAATGTGTTTTGGGGGGAGGGGATCCAGGCCATGATCCTACCCGACCTTCTTGTAATTTCCCCTTCCATCCATTATCCTGGGTCCCTCCCAGAGTCAGAAAACAGGAACACCCGGCAGAGATTTCCTGATTGCACCCTCTCCTGCATTGATGACTTTGTTGGGGTGACTGGAAGCTCTGCCCCCAACTAACCATTGAGGAAACCCTGGAGGAAGGTGGAGAACCAGCATATTTGAGTTCTGGCCTAATTTGCAATACTTCCAGTGCATTTCTGTCAGGTCTAGAACAGGAATGCACTGGAATGCTCACAGATTTATAGCTACTTAATTTATCCACAGCTGGAGAAACTGTGTCCATTATATATTAAGTGTACTAGCTTTCCATCTTAAAATATATTGAAAACTCCCATATCAGGCTTCATCAATGGGAAACCTATTTTAAAACTGTCAACATTTATCTGTAGAATCTGTTATATCTGTAGGCGGTGTTAAAATGAGGGTTCATCTCACATACCATTAAATAATAGTTGCTACAATATATTGAGAATTATGAAAAATTCTAGTTGACTCTGCATTCACTTGCAGATTTTGCCATGAAGTCACTATGCTTGTATAACTAGGAGGATTTGAATGTACATTATAATGTGTTTTAATCATTTTCCCATTAACATGTTTTCTGTACTTCCTTCCTACCCCCAGTGCCCCAATTTGGCTGATTTTATTTCTGGCCTTGTTGCCCACTTCAGTTCCCTTGAGGTCCCTTCAGCTCCCAACCTCTGTGGGTTGATGCTCCACCTGCTGGCCTAATTCACTGGCCCCTCTAGCTGTCACAGCAGCCAAAGCTGATCTCACGTCTACCCACCACTTCCTGACATTTCTTTTCTTTCCAGTAGCTGCTGCGCAGCCAATAGCTTAGTTTTGCTCTATCGCATTGGCTATTGGTGCTCCCTCCTCAGGCTATTGCTAGCCAGACCTAATGGCCCTTTATGTATTTTCTCATTGCCTCCAATATGCCACCTCCACCAATCCAAATATCTGTGCCTGTTCTTAAACCATTTGTCACAGCCGGTTGTGCTGCATAGCAGCCGTTCTCCAAGAAAGTCTTTTGCAATTAGGATGGGCACACTAACATCGGTACTAACCCTTCATTTATTCATGGCCATTGTTCAGTGCAAGGTGAGGTCATTGCTCTGTAAGCCCATTACAGGAGCAGAGGTCAATTTCAAAGCCAGAAACACACTGGATCACTGGAGCAACAAGCATTTGTGTGGTTAGATTGAGGATTCAAAAGGATTTGGGGCAAAATAAATATAGACATTAGGGGCAAAGAGAGAAATTGGGGGACAGAAGAAGAGATTGGGGACAGAGATATTGGAGAGCCACTGAAACAGAAATTGGAGGACCAGGAGAGAAAGCTTTTGAACAGACAAAAGCTTGGATTTTCACCACAACAAAAGTTGCAAGTCCAGCCCCCAAGCAAGGCACTTCTGATTTTCATGGAGCGGTTTGCGTTTTGGGCATGCATATTTCATGGAGGCAGCTGTCCATTTAAGACATCAGCTGCCTCCACTCAAGTCAGATTTTGGTAGCCCAGGAGTGTAAAACCCAAAGAGTGCAGAGTAAACCTGGGAAGAGCAGGTCTGAAGTTTCTGCATTTTTTGGATAGCCAGGGTACCTCTTTGGAGATGTAAGGCACCCCTTTGGACCTGATCCTGGGACATCTTTGTGGAGGGTCAGGTGCCCCTTGGGGGAGGTAAGGTGCTCTTTGGAATTGTTAAAAGTGGATACAAATGTGCATAAAAAGTGCATAAACTCATTAACTGTCAAGCTCATTGGAACTGTCAACAGACCTGTCAAAACCAACTGTCAAAAGTGTCAAGAGGACCAATAAAGAGGAACTGTCAAAAGCACCTGTCAAAGGGAGCTGTCAAGTTGTCAAGGCATTTAGAAGTCCTGCCCTTTAAATTTTGGGGGGGAAAATCCTGTACTGTTTTTAAAAAAATCATTATTTGCTATTTCACTCTGTCTGTTAACATAAACCTGAGGACTTCCACTACTGGATTATTGCTGCATGACTGATTTCACAACCATCCATTATCTCAGTAGGGTGCCTGCCATTTCACAGTTTGATTGACAGCTACGAGTGGTTATGCACTCTTTGAAGTGGGACTATGGATTCTAATTCTTGTTGTAAGGGATTGTACAATTAAATAAGATGTTTCTTGTTATAAAGCTTTATGTAATTAAAGGAATGTAAATGTGGTAGTTTTTTTTAATAAAGAGGGTGCTTTTTCAATATAGTGAAGTCTGCAATAGACACTTAGAACTTTTCTTTTTTAGAATGTTATTTATCTCACCTCAGCATGGGTCCTGAGGTCTGTCCATGGTGGTTACTGGACGGATTGGTATGTTAGGTGTAAGGAGAGTGTGTGGAAGGGTGAAGGGATGTGAGAATGAGGGCTGGAGGGATTTTTTATGTTTTATTCTTTTTCTAATTTTTGGACAGTGTTGGAGCCCCAAGGCAGGCCATACACCCAGCCCACCTCCGCACCCAGCATCCTCCTCACTCCTTCCAGCGTTGCCAGCACCAACTTCTACTCTATCCTACGCTCCCAGACTGAACATCAGAAGCCTGGGCAGCCATTTTTAAAAGTCAGGTTTGTGAAGCCAGGAATTCTGCTAACTCTGCACACCTGACTTGCGGATGAAAATCCAGGCCAAAGAAAGAGATTGGGCAGACAAAGAGAGATATTAAGAGGGGATACAGAGAAATATTTGAGCATCAGAGAGACAAATGTAGAGCAGTCAGAGAAAGAAAGTAATTGGTGGAAAAGAAAAAAAAATTAAAGAGACAGGGCAAAAACAGATTCAGAGAACAAACGAGAGAACAGAAGTAGATGGGATAGCCGGATAGGCAGACACTTGGAAGAACATACAGAACACAGAGAGAGATTGGAAGGCTGGACAGAGACAAAGAAAAACAGTTGAGGGGTACACAAAGATCTGATGGCAACGCACAAAAGGTCAAGTGAACAGAGGATTCACTGTGAGCAAAATAACATGAAATCTACTAATATATTTTCTTACCTGTAAATTCCCTATAGGTTTTTAGTGTTAATTCTGTGCATACCCTATTACATTTATAATTACATGTGACATCTGTAAGTGGCACTGAGAACACTGACATTGAGAACACTTACCCCTTCGTCTTGTTTTCTCAGCCACAAAATCGCTGTGAAATTCTCTCTCTCCATGTACCGCCCTTGTTGTCTGAGGGTTGCTAATCATGGCTCAATGATACCACAATATCACAATCGGGCAAGTAGAAAAAGCAAGCCCCAAGAACTACTTTAGTCAGTATGGGAATTGAACCAACACCATCAGCATTATTAAGCACCACACTCCAACCAACTGAGCTAACCAGACCTCTCTGACATTATTTTATTAAAGGAACATGCTTTGTTATGTATGCAGTTGCAGGTTCTGGCCATCAAGTGGCATTGTGAAGCAGATTTGTCAACTCTAATCCAAAAACTTTGATCTGCCATTTTTTTTATAACTGAAATATCTAACATACAAAACAAAACAAAACAATTATGCATCTAACAATAATCTGATTAATTTTTAAGAAGTAAAAAAGAATTGGAAGAAATGTATTTAAATTATCTTTAGTCTCATACAATACCTCTATTTATGTTCATAAATACAGGTTGTTTATCAACCCACAAATCTTTCTGAAATGCTTATGGCAGGCGGTAAATGTAGGAAAATCTTCTGGTCAGCCAGAACTGGCAGAAGTCAATGGCAAATCACTCCAGTACCTTACCATGTATAACCATGGCTGAACACATGTAAGTCCATGGTCACCAATCCCCTCTTAGGGCATGGTACTTGAAGAGAGAGAGAATACCTCTATTAAAGTTGATTTTCTTAAAGGCCTCAGCTGCTCTAAAAGCTTAAGCTTTGATTTGATATTTTTGACCAGTGCTGTGTCATTCTGAGCTAAATTTGGATTGTGATTCTAAGCATGTGCTGTGTACCTAATTTTTTAAGGATGGAATATTTTTCTTCAGCTTCTAGTAGTTCCTGCTCAGTTGTTTTGAAATTAATTTGAACTAAAAGTGGGAAAAAAATCAAAATCTTTATTAAGGAAAAATTTATATTGACTGTTTTTTAAAAGAACTGAGAAATAATGATAAAAGCAAAATACTGAAATAAAAACAGAAAATGCTGGAAAAACTCAGCAGGCCTGGCAGCACCTGTGGAGAGAGAACCAGTTAATGTTTCATCTCTCCTTATCAGCTGAGAAATAATGATACTGTGTTTAATACAAACCAGTCGTGGCTATTGTTTTAACTTGTATTTATTACAAATTGAAACAAAATAATTATCTTCACCAGTGTTATGTTGACAGAAAGGACATAAGCTTATGCATACACCAGCAGGACAGTGGTTCCAACTGCTAGCAGCTAAGGCAGTACAGTAACAGGCACATTGATTCTTTCACATTTGATTCCTTCAAAAAACACTTAGGTTAATTTTGTTTAAAGCAAATAAAGTATTTTGAGAGAAACAGAAAGAGCAAGTTGATGAGAACGGGGAAAATAATAGGGGAGGAAGAAAATATTTTGGAGAGCGAACGGTCCTATTACTTCTTGCCCCTTAATCCTTGGGGGAGTGAGTGGAAGTTGAAGGTATAAGTGGAAGGTTAAAGATAAGGGAACAACAGCAAAACAAGGGGGAGGAAAAGGTACAGTGGTTGAGTATGTCATTTCAAGGGAAAGAAATGGGAAGGTGCTGCACATGAAAGGTTGGTGGAAGAGGGAAGGAATGGTAAGAGGCTGAAGAGGTAAGAGCACAATAGGAGTGAGAGTGTTTGAAAGTGCAAGATTAATTGGGAGATGGAATAGAAGGAGAGCCACTCAAGGTCATATTTTCCTACATCTCCAACCTTATTTGTAAGCTACAGCCATTGATGGCTTTTTTTTATGCCATCCACTATCTTCTGCCCATAAGAAAATAACAAAGAATAGAAAAAGAAACAAAAGACAGAAGCAAAAAAAAGATTTAGGGAGAGAGAAGTAGAAGAAAGAGATAGAAGCAGAAGTGGAGAAACAGAGAGAAACAGGACAAGCAAGATAGGCAGGAATCTGTGTTCTCCATCATACCATGTGGAATACCACAATAGATTGATTAACTTGAGTAGGAAGCACAGATCTCTGTCGGTGCTCCAGTTTGGCAATTGCAACAAAGTAAAATATAGTATCAGTGTCCAGTCAGGAAGATAAAAACATGCAGAAAACTATGCAAGAATCTAAAAAATAATATTCAAAAACTTACAGTTCAAAAAAACTATGTCCTAACCTGCTTTCCTCAGTATGGTACTTATGATTATCTACAAAGTCAAAGAGCAAGTCCCTGCCTGCTGTGGATCCTTTGCTATATTGATAGTGTATTACATCAACATTTCTATAGGAACTTCCTCCAGAACAAATTTGATCACATCTGCAACCAGGAAACTGGAGCAATGGCCTGAAATGTTTGTACTTGATTGTAGAGAAGTTCATACAAAAGAAATGGGTGAATGTGCTGGAAAACCTCAACCTGCCTCCCAGATTGAAACTTCGTACTGAGTGACTTTGCATCATCTGAGGGACTTATGAACCCACCAACTATCAGAAGTAATTGAAGATGCAACTGTCCTTTGGTTAATTCTAGATGAATGCAAGCTGAAATCAAGTCTGTGAGTTTCTACAATACAGCTTGAGCGCCTATGTAGTTTAGAACAAGATGATTTTTCTCCAAAATTTTTATCCTCAGAATACATTAAGCAAAGTTTTATTTTCATATATTGCTCTTGTATATTTCTAATATACACCAAGCACTTTAACACACCATATATTTATCCCAGTGATTGGTTATTTGCTTTTGCTGCAAATTTTGATTTTTTGTAACATTTAAAAACCTCTAGTCTTCAAAAATATTATGATTTTCTTTATTTCAATGAAATGTCAGACATAGTGATGTATAAATATTCAAAAATGATCCAAATGTTGAAATTCGAAGAAAGCTGCATGAACTGACATTTTTTGGAATAAGAGTTTAATAAAAGTTAATTATTCGATTCTGTGCAGCTTCACACATTTAATGTCTGTATTATTCCAAAGCGGATTATGCATTTTAACTAATAAGAGCAACATCCTGTAGTGTCCAACACTAGTTTCAAGTTGCATATGACATTAAGTTGTAAATACACTTAAAGTTGTGGGATGTTATTAAGATTGTGTGTGAATAAAAACACTGGGAGTGCTTGTAAAACAGTTTCAGGCCTATTGTAAGGGAGGAATAATGGATTTCTCAGAAGCCGTTTTGATTTTATGCATGTGCAGTGCCATTGTGAAGTTGTAGCATTGTGCAGCTTTCAGTGACATCATTTATCATTTCAACACCTCACCCCACCCCTCCCCCCCAAAAAATCACACACAAAACACTTTTATCAGGACTTGCTTATGTTTCTTGCAAACACTGAGACAGAATCAATGATAAACTACAATGGAGTTTTGTCACTTACTGTGACATGCAGAAGATTGGCAGATTTATGCAACTATTGGTACTAGTCTTACTTTTTGGGAATAATATAGTGCCACTGGTTCTTTTTTAAGAATTTTATGCTTAAACTATGTGAATTCTGAAAGCAGACCATCAACGACAGACTTTATTCAAGGATTAGAAATAATGTTATCACTCGAATGTAACATTTGTACCATGCACAAATCCTAACTATAGGAGAGGGCAAACACTTCAGTCACATTGTCCAGTTTAATTTCAGCCTAGCTGCTCCAAAACTGAGAGACCTAATGGCTAATTTTATTTTCCAGATAAGCACAAAATGCATAGAATTCATTCTTAACTGCTGCAATTTTGCTTAGCCTTTCACTATTTTTCAAACTAAATTATTCTGTGCAATATGGTGGACAATAAGGACAAAATCTTGATTCACTCCAACTTATCAGTCACAATTAATCAAACTTAACAATGGAAATAATGATGTGTTCAAAGAAACTGAAAGCTCTAGGTCATTTCTAGGGCAGCCTTCTTGTCTCTTTTTAGCTTATGGCTTTTAGAAAAATACTGTTTTCTAAAATCTGACTAAAGAAGGATTTGTGATCCCAGCCATAGTTAATCATATATAAACTGCAACATGAAATCTTGAAATTGGCTCATATACAAATTCTAGCAATAGTTTACATTTCTGTGCCTTCATGAGAAGCTCATTGTAACATTTCCAATTCCAATGCTAGCAAAAGGGCTAACCTGCAGCTTGAGCTGGTTACACGCTTTAGTTAAGTGCTCCCACCCACTGCCTTTGGGTCTGTGCAAGGTCTGTGACCTGTTTAGAATTTTCAAGTGAAATGTCATGTTGCCCCTCCCAAATGGGAGTTTCTGCTCTCATTTGATCAACAAAAAACGATTGGGGACGGTAAAATCTGTGTCTCTGTATTGTAATGTGGAAAAGTTCACAAAAATGCACCATGCTAAAAAGCTAATGCTTATTATATTACCAGTGAAATCCCCATAAAACTTTAAACACTGAATTTATCCCTTTTAAAACTGAAGTACAAATATTTTAATGAATGGCAAATGCAAGAAAATGTAAATGCAAGGTTTGAAAACGTTTTCCCATTGTGAAGTTGTGTTCTTGTCTTTATATGATAATCCATAAGATTATGACATAATTATTCTACATATTTGAAAACTACCTTGCAGCTTATATATCAATTTTATTATCCAGTTTAAGAAGTTTTTTAATGTATATATGACAAAAGTAATCTTAATCTTGAGGAAGAAAGGTTACATGCTACATAGAATCAACTTCTCTAATTAGTAGGAAAAGGATCTAGCCTAAAATTGTACTGCAGCAACCAAAATTATATTGAATTCTCAATATAGTAAATCAGCAAAAACAAATTAGATTCATAAAGGACATACAAATGGGAATAATCTTCTTATCTGTTCTTATCCTAAAAGGAAAGATGGCCAAAATTGCTAAGTGAAGTAAACTTGTCATCCTTTGAATCCACCTTTATTTATTTTTAGTTTATCAAAACATTAATTTTATAGATTTGAAATTACTGAAGATGGCTAAGCTTTTTTAGTGATACCATTAATAGACAAAGCAATACAGGTGTGCGAGGACATCATAATGAAATAGAATACACAAATTTGGAAATAGAAGTCTGCCTGGATTCTTCCAAGACTGAGCAAAATTTTGAAGTCATTAGTGGAGGATTATGAAGGATCTTCCTGATGAGTGAATTAGATAGGTTTTCCTCACTATTTAAAATGGTGCTGAATAGTTTTGTTTAAATAAACTGAAAAAGAACAGCTCATCAGTTCAGGTGGCCATTTAGATTGGAAGCTGTATCCTGAAGTGGTTTGCATCTGTCTAACCTGAACTCCATTACTGCAGAAACCATCTCATCTTTCTGAAGGATCTATTCAGACTTTCTTCCTCCAACACTGAAGAAAGATACTAACACACACAAAATAGCCATGTAGATTGATTCTGCTGTCGTGCTGCTTGCATTTGCATTGAAGACAAAAATGGCAGTTGTATTGGAAGAGTGGCTGTAAACCAACTCTGATGGTGTGAACCACCTTTGACATATATCAACAAGGCCACTGCATTTACATCAGGAGGTTGCCTACTGTTGCTGCCAGCCACTTAATAAAAAATGTGGTATACAAATCTTTTATCCCAAACATAAATTTTCCATTCTTTATTCCCACCTTTCTCAAAATTCTTGTGCCTAGAAAATATTATTAGTGATAAAATATTAAATTAAATATAAAATTTAGACCTAAAAATATTGTCCTGGCTAGGTCTTGAAACTAAAGTGAATAAAATACTCCATCTCACCATATAGGAACATTAAAGGAATTTCACTATTTTAATTAAATTTGCCATTGGCCTCTGTTTGAAAAAGAATGTCACTCTAGTCAGTTCAATTCTGTGCATTAATTTGTAAGACAGCTTTCACTTACATAGCATGTTGAGGATGTCTCAAAGTCCTTCATGCAAAAGGAATTACTTTCAAAGTAATTTCAGTTGTTGGTGTGGAGGCAAATATGGCTTATAATTTGTACACAGCAGGTCCCACAAACAAAATAAAGAACCAATTGACCTGTTTTGGTGGTGTTGAATGAGTGATGACTGGTTGACTCACTACTGTTGTTGTCAGTGCCCTATAATCTTCAGTTTAATGTATAATTTTAAAGGCAGCATCTCTGACAATTCCTTATTCCCTGATTACTGCTTTGAAGCGTCAGTCTGATGTGCCCAGGTCTTGGAGTGGGGCTTCAATATACAACCTTCCGATTCAGAGGTGAGATTTTGACCACTGAGCCAAGGTAAAGACTGTGACAGTAAATATCTACATATCTGTATTACAAATTTGGGTCTGCCATAAATACCTTGTTTCTCTTGTATATGTGAGCATCTTAATTTTATGAGGATTGATTCATACTGAATCAAATTGAGGCATGAGAGTAATGCAGTGCTCCCTTAAATCTGAACCAGTCGTATGTATCTTCTGCATATTCTTCAGTCGCTCTGAAAGCAAACTGAGCAAATAAGGTAAGCCAAGGTTTGGACTAATCATTTTATAGTATATGAACATAAAGAGTTATAGTTATGGTCAGTATGTTATGATTAGTTCAATCAGCACAAATGCCTTTGTTTGATGGTTAAAACCAATGAAGAGCATATCTTGTGTGCCAACAACAGTGGTTCATCATACTTGACTTAAACAAGATGTATTCTAACTGTCCTCAATCGTTTTAACCTTTTCACATCAGTGAAGGCCCTCAATATCCATAACAAACCCTCATTTCTTTTGCAGCCTTCATGATTCAAAAACTTGTGATGTTGCTGCCTGTTATTTAATTTCCTTCCTGACAAAGATTAAACAGCTTCCATCACAATGGTTGGGAGGTGTTTACCTAAAGAAGCTAATGAAGTTGCTTATTAGGTAATCTTTATGCAAAACAACTTATATTTTGCATATTAACCACCATTCAACTGGTGGCTTTGTTTTACACTAAAATTCTGTTACATAATTAACAATAATAGCGCTCGTTTATGTTTTACATTTTACCTTTAATATGAGTTGACTACACAGTGGAGAACAATGGAACACGAAAGCTATTTCGCTCAAGAATATGGCCTATATAACTCAAGATGAGGAAGTTCCCTGGTGGGCTGTGAGCCATTCCTCACTTGTGGAACAAACAGCTTGTCTCGCTGTTTTTGTCGATCGTTTTAAAACAAAAGATAACAGAGCACAAGGTTTTTTTTAATCGCTTGTAAGTAGACGATTGAAGGCAATTGGCTATCACTTTATGAACCAGGATTGGTAGAACATTAATTAAACTATCAAGAGATATCTGACACCAGTACTGTCAGGTATTTCTGTGCTTCCATAATTTCATGAGGCATCATTCTTTGTTACAGTCGTCTCCAGCTTTACCTTTGGAGTTAGTTTATATTGCAGATTTTGCGTAAAGGCACTAATACACTAGTACCTGTAGATAATTCAATATTTTGTCGGCTAGTTTAACCTCAGTTTATTAGAAGGTTCAGCTGAGTTTGGAATCTCAACACGTAAGGAAGGCTTGTCCACTTTGCCACTTGAACTTCAATGTAAAAGTTTACAAATCACTTCCGTGAACTACTTTTAAGTGTTTAATTTTTGGATAGGGTCGACTGTCCCAATATCTCCTTTCTAACATTACAATTTTAAGAAAGAGAACATTTTGAATATTATTGTTAACCAGAGAACACTGTGGGACAGTATAACTTTGTACTGTCTCCTCACATCACTTAGAAGGCACGTGTCTGTGTCCAGCCTCACCTACAACATAACTATAGCCTCTGTGTCATCTGGTATACAGAAAAATATCCTCTACTTATGCCCTAATGCACCAATTTAGGTTGGATCCAATAAACAGTGATTCCATACGTTGGTTTATTTTAACCTTAATCCTGAAAAAAAAACTGAAAGGATGGCAACTGTTACATCTTCTGGACACAGTGGGATGACTGTAAATGCACCTCATCCCTGCAATGTGATTGTTGGGAGTTCAAGTATGGCCCGTGGGTTTTTTTTTTCTAAAATAGATATCGAGCATTTTCACTGGCAAATGACTAATGCTATGCAAGTTACTTTTATGATCAGTGTCAAATTCATTTGAAACTATCTTTGAATGTGAGTTCCTTTTAAAATGCTGGTATTGGATAAGAAATTTGCCATTGATGCTCACCCACTCTGCAAATTACTTTCCAGTATTCAAAAAAATCGCTGGTTGATCATTTCTTTCTACTTTTATGTTTCACAGATCGTATGATAATATGTGTTCGTGAAAACCACAGCACTAGAAACCCACCTCTCCCACTCCAACCTACAGACTTAAAGCAACGAAAGAGCAGTTAATCTCGGGCAGTCAGTACCAACAAGGACTGTTTTTTGTACATTGGATAGATTTAACTAAGAAAAAGAGGCGCACGATGTCCAGTACACACCGTGGAATCTTGCGATAGACTCTTTATGAAGACCGCGTAAAAATCAGTGCAGTCTTCCTCACCAAGCTGTTTTCTTTACTCCTTGAAGTTCACAATAGGACCGGCATAAGTAGTTGACTTGTTGAAATAAGAACAACGTGGTTATTTTGCAGTTGCATTCATTTCCCCCCCCCCCCCAAGCCAACATGTAGTCTGATATGAAGGAAATGTCTTCTACAGCGTGCATAGTGCGAACCTGGTGAATGTATTTGCAGCAATTTTCCTCAAACTTTTCGCAGGTCATTACGGTGGTATAAGCATTAAAGTTAAACGTAATTATGGTGTCTGGACTGTTCATTTTTCTGACATTGTAGGGATTACTATTAGTACTTTGCTAAATAATTTTATTAGTCATATTCAATACACTAAAGCCATAGCAATTATATGTATTTCTCTTAAGGCTAGATGTTGACCCACTCAGATCAAACAGCGCCAACTGTTTGCACAGAGAAGAATTTACACTGTGCCTACTCTCACTTTTGAGACAAAATGCTTTATTTTTCTCCCAATTGTGTAGTGTAACCGGTGGCGTCTGCTGCAACAGCAAGAAGGTAAAAGATGTTTGAAAGATTTGAATAGTCAAACGCTTTCGTTTTCTAATGCGTTTGTCATGGTAAAATACAGCCCCTGTCTTTCACCCTCTCATAAATCAATATCGTCGGACAGAAAGTTTTATGGTGAGTTTAACACTAATTTAAATATTTAGTAGGGAATTCTCAGTGTTATATTTTAGTAGGCATCCGAACGTTGTCACAAAGAATTTTTTTATTAGATACCTTATTAAAATCATTTGCCATTTTTTCCTACCGAGAGTTTCAAGCTTTTAACGAGATGGAAACGCATGGATTCGTGCATAGTTCGACCTTCATTATTGAACTACACACAATTTTAACTAGAATTTTTAATCATACATGTTATCCATCATCAACACAGCTCGATAGTCTTTCATTAAATTACAGTAGCGCTTCTGTAAAATGAAACAAACATCATTTATTGGAAATAATGGCGGGTTTAGGAATTATAATTGTTTTTAACCAAAGAAATCGTTCATTTTGGGTGAATTAGGCTCGGTGGGTGGGGGGCGGGGGGTAACTGGATTGATGACACTTGCTGTTGAGCAGGGTCCTTGAGCTGTTCACAACCTGTCGAAATTCAGCGAGAGGGTTAATCCCAATCGGGCTGGATCTCTTCCCAGAACTGGCTCTCAGCCATCTCCACAAACCCTCCATGCAGACTAAGTACCTCTGCAATCAGACCTACAACCCAGGCAAAGACCTTGAACCTTAATATTTAGCAATTTCTACAAACACAGGGTGGAGTACCTAAGAAGCATTAGTGATCTGTTGAGTTGGATAAGGTGGACAAAGCAGTCGTTTCACCAAAAATGGGGCTATAAAATATTAATCTACGAAGTAATTGGAATATCTCTTGAACGTTTCAAATAATATTTTGTTCAGTTTCATTAGTGACATTATACCATTCCATCAACACGAAAAGCAGTCTCGTGGCTCAGCGACTTTTCACTGCTTTTATGAAAGGGAAGGTATCCATGACAATGAGTCATTCCTTTATACAGTTCACTGTGCTTTAAGATAGCAGGTTTGTAACAAAGCTGTAATAAAGATTTCGACTTCATCTCGAATATTCATATCTATATATAGTATAAAACTGAACAGTTAAAGTTTGACTATTTCTCTTCCTTTTGGCCAAAATTGAGGAATATGTGTGTGCATAAACTATTACAGAACAGTAACAATATGTGGATATCTATCATCTGTGTCCGTGTATTCAATAAAAGTAAGAATGCGTATACTTCCGAATTTAGTTAGGTCAAAGCTGATTTTTACAATGAACCTGGACATTCAAAATTAGCAGTTTGGATAAGAACTGCATGATGACAAAACAGCTACTGTATCTAAACATGTAACTCGTAAACTTGAGTTTACTATTTATCAAACCAAAGACGTAGAAGTTTTACATTTTAATTTATTCTTATTTCTGCTTACCTATTTCGCCCTTGCGGTGAGAAATGCATTCATAGCTACTCGCAGCTGCATTAGTCTTGGTTAAAAAAAAAATCCCTGCTGAGAAATGCAAATAATAAGAAAAACAGATCGGTTGGATAGCAAAGTAATTAATGCCTAAAAGGGCTGAGGGCTGGTTTGATAGTTGTCTTTTGAGGATGAGACGAACCCGGTGAAAAATGACGCATGCTTTTGCACTTCGGGCGCTGGCAACTGGCAAAGCCCCTACTTCATAGAGATGAACAAAAGAGGTCGGCTGAGCTAGATAGGTTGTAACAGGTTTATATGTCCCCAACACATTAAGTGCATTTGGAAACATGTGCATGGAATACTTTCTGCGGAATAGTGTGCGTGAGAGAAAAGAAGTTTGATTGGGCGCTTTTGGGTCTTCAGTGTAAAGGTTGACCGAAAATGAATTCTGCCACGAGCAAGATTTTCATTTCGTCGTTGCTAATGTTATAATTTTCCAAGTTAAATTGATTTTAACAAACATGGTTAGGTATAGATTGCTACAAGTGAAACTTTTTAAAGCACCAACTGGGTAGTTTGCTGTTCATTTTTTGATCGATTTGAAAATGAGTAACATATGTTGTGATGCATCACTTTTTTTGGAAAAAAATATCCATCATTTAAAAATCTTTGCTGGAAACGTTCCTACCAACTTAATTTGTGTGGTTGTATAGCGTCCTCGGTGACTGAAACTCTCCTATCCGTAGTGTGCATTGTGACTTTTAACCCTCATTTTGCAAGATGTGCCTGAAAAGTTAAAAGATACAAAGATACTATTCTATAGCATTAACAAAAACCAGCTAAACACTAAACAAGATCTTCAACTTGACCTTGGAAAGGGGTTTTGTGCCTCTCGCCAATCTATCAAATCCACGATCCATGACAATGATGCATTTAAAAGTATTGTCAGATGAATGGTTTGATAAATTCACTGCTGAAAACATTGGGGTCATTTGTAATGATATGTTCAAAAACTAAGTCTGTTCAGCAAAAAGTTTTGTGACACGATGTAAGAAAATGAATCGTCAAATCAGCACTGTAATATTTCTCGGGACCAAAAAAAAGCTGGGAACAATACTCCTCATATTAAACGCGATATTTAGATGCTTTGGTTTGGAACAAAAGTCATAGCAAGACGTCTTTATGGCTAATTCAGTCAAAGGCACATCCCTGGTTTTCCCGCAGAAAGGTCACTGTCGTTGTGTTTGGTCCACCGAGGGGGTGTTTTCAGATTGAAAACTGAGCCAGCTGTCTCTGTCATACTCTCGCCATTGGAGAGCACCAACTGTGCATGGTTGTTAGCCACATTCTACACCTGCAAAATCTACCGATTACCAACACTTTTCAATTTTTAACATTGTATAAACAATGCAGGCAGTGGCTGACAGCGTTTGACCGTGTAGCAACTCTGGTAGGTACCAGTGTCGCAATTGCGTGAGCTGCCCATTGATTGGCCGCGAGCGAAGATCAAAGGGGCCTCAAACAAGTGTGAGAAGTTTGTAAAACAAACTGACCAATAACTTTTCAAGGCAGTCTTCCTCCTTCCTCATTCCAGTTTAAATATCAATCGTTTTACTTCTGAAATTTAATTCTAAGTGATTTGGTGCACTGATGAGTGAACTGCCAAAAGTGTTTTCAATTAAATGTATGTGAGATGTATGAAATTAATACACGATGTTAAACTGTATTACTTTACACATTGCAAACTGTTGGGCTGCAAACTAAACATTTTTACATTTTAGCGTGAAATTTTGGCTTTAAAAACTCTATATTTTACCTGTGTTGTACACATTGCGATTCGCTGTCAGCTGCAGCTATCAGCTGCCATTTCTAAAATTCAGTTTTTAAAGTCAGCTTTTCACTGAAAAAGCATTCGATGTTCCAATTCATCCGGAGTTTGCCAGATTTCATTGAAGTTGTACATTAATTCAGTTAATCTATATTTGTCTGAAACTGTTTAATAAAGCATGCAGATTATTTAATTGCGTTATATTTGGATAAAATATTGATTGTGACTGAAAATCTTTATTAGAGCTGAAGGTGATTTTTTTGTCGCTATATATGTGCCCCTCATGAGTTATTTCCATAGCAACGCCGTGGAAAGAACTTTAGCATCATAAATGGTTGAAGTTTATATTTGATATTACACATCAACGATTTTAATTACACCTGCACCCTTTCCATGTTCGAGATTCTTGTTAACATTTGAGCATCTAAGGCAACAACTAATCTGTCATAAAATGCAGGTAAGGCGTTGCAGTGTCTCTAGGTTTATTGCATTCTTCGGACAATTTGTGAATTTCCAGTGAAACATTCTCTTTGTTACTGATTTTGGGACTGGGGCACACAGACTAGTGCTGGGTTTTAATGCGCTCAGTTGGCCATTATCCGAATGGGAAGTAATTGCATCGGTGTCGTTATGTCGACATAGGTTTTGGTAATGTGCGTTTCAAACGCCTGTTTATAAGGGTGGGTGGGTGAGGGGGTGGTACGGGGGGACACTTTTTCTTGAGAGCAAAGTATTTGGACTAGTTGAAATGCGCCTTGTAAAGAAGAAACTTCAGAACCGAGACTCCTAAAAGAGTGCGCAAGTTCACGGCGGGCACATGATCTAACCGTGTGTATACTTACATTTTATATTTACATTGATTATATAAACACCAATAGAATCTGGATTGGCAGCACTTCATTTGGAAGTTTAAAAAAAAACTTCGTTATTAGAGTTGTGCCAAGTTGCCATGAAAACCCGTGCCGCGTGAGAAAGCACCAATTGCATCACTTCATGGCAAATATTGAATAAGCAAAATGGATTATGCTATTAAAATAGCCGATATTAATGTTCTGTTGCTTATTTTGCCTGTAAGTAGGGCTTGTGGGGCTTCAGGTGCATCAATGGATTTGGAAGTTTTATTTTGGCCTCGCTCTGCTACAGCGCATCCAGGGAGCCCGGCTCCAAAGTGACTGAAACGCACCAATGTGACCACTTCATAGGGTTTACTACGAAAATACCAACAAATTAAACAGCCACAAGCAAAGGTTCGGAGGAATAGGCTATCCATAATTTCACGTAGGACAGAAAGAAGTACTATTCTCTAAAACCTGGCTTACGTTTTGGAAGAGAAACTCTGCACTACTCAGTTTATTACCACGCTATTGTTATGCTCCAATGAGCAATGTTTGCTTTAAGAAAATCCTATACGCATGCGCGCGTTGATGCACTTGTTACTTCAGTGAAAACTTTGGAAAAGTTTTGAAAAGTTGCATAACTTTCGTCCTGTTTGCCTGGCGGCGTCAGACCTTTTGCCAATGCAAAGGGTCGGGATAAAGCCACCCCGTAGCTGCAGGACAAAGTATAAAATGCATCAAAAAAATATATTTTAAGCTTTAAAAGACTGGAAACAGTGCTTTTGTATGGTTTAGAGGGAGTACTTGCGCACAGACGCAGCGCGCCTTTGGCATTGACTCGCCCTTTATTTGGGAGGCGTAGCGGCCACCACGTAGCGTGTTTCATTACAGCATAAGCTTTTCATCATGCGGCTTTGTTCTGAATAAAAGTAATGCTGTGAATTAAGAAATGACAATATTTTCTATGAGCTTGAAAGTCCACGAGAAGAGCCCTTGAGCTTGGCAAAAATCAGGCAAATCATTCATCATGCCACCCCGCACCTGTGGCCCTGGCATTCAAAGTATACAAACCTTTCCCTATTAACCTTAATTATTCAAAACTCACAATGGTTGAAATAGAGCAGGTTGAAGTCTGTTATTGGTGGTAAATGTTTTCTGAAGATCTCTGAAGCTCATTGTCAGCCCGTCGTTGTGGCTGCCCTCTTTTTTCAGTGTAGAGTAGCCTTGGACTTTTCAATTTTCAATCGCAACATCTGCTTAATCGTACGGATCAAAATATGGAGACACAAAACATATGTAATGGTTGATTTGTTAAATCCTGGTAATGAGTTATTAACAAGGGAAAACAATAGGACAGGATGGTGAGAGCCTTATGGTAACAGAGTCACTTTATGTAACGCCTGACGTTTCCCTTCTTGATAAATGGAACTAAGGTCTGAACGCCAGGTGATAGCAGGAAAATCAATGTCTTTGGGGGCCAGCACTGAGACTTTTTTTTCTATGTGAAAAATTAGGAGACATAAATTTTAATTGGCTGATCAGGGAAGCAGTAGGCTTGAGTCTAATTGCCAGTAGATTTACCCAGACAAAACAAGATTTTGGCGTGTTTGTTTGCTTGCATCAGAGCTTCCAGTACAAGTGTATAATTGAAAATGTGTTTTATTATAACACATGTCATGCTTTACAGTTCCCATATTGTGCAAAGACAATAGTTAATGGTACATTAAAGACAAGCAAACCATGCCAACACGTCTTGGAGACATTGTAAGGGCCTCTCTCTTTGCTTGTTTTAGGCAGCTGCAGTCCAGGACCAGAAGCACAAAAAGAACAAGTTTGAAATACCAGGTGCATCCTAGAGAACCACGACAGGGATTGATATGTTATAGCCTAGGACACGAACCTAGCAATAAAGATATCATTTCGATTGTTTGTGTCTTACACGCCATGTAAAGCAAGAGGCGCCACTGCAGACTGTTTCTGGCAGCAATGCTCTCCCTCACTGGGTTTCCCTGCAGCCAGAGTCTCGCTTCGGCCAAATCCGAACACCTGTTGGCCAGCCTCACATCCCGTCGTGGGAATCGTTTCATACGAATGATTCCAGATATATAAATTGCAATTTGTTGTAGAATTATTTCCAGTGATTACCATAAGCTGCACGATCGTTGGAAACAAAAATTTACCCACGAGTTTTACCAAAGAGAATTCAATGGTGATCATTTCAACTTCACAGCTGGTATTCGATGTCATAGAAAGATAGATTATAGAAAGTAGATGAGTTTGTACATTTGAAATGTTTGACAATCTAAATGTTGCTGGCTCATGGCCCTAGTCCAAGCTCCACTAACACTATGGGAAGGTTGGCGAATCAAGCTAGCAGTGTCCCTGGGTTACGTCTTTATGCGCATTGCTTTTGTTAGAGCCTTTCGATATTTTTAACTTCTGATTTATTGGTATAAATAGCATTTTTAAACATTTGGAAAATATATTTTTGAGACTTATTGTTAAATTTTAGTACCTAATTTGAACAAAATCGCTGCAGACTTGTAAAATGCCCATCAAGTAACTTTTTCCAAACGCTCTCTCTCCGAATTTCTTAGCAAATTGCAACATTGTAATAATATGTCTTGGGCTGTGTGTTTTATCGAAACACCCGGGACACTGGTAATAAAGTCACTGGAAGACTATCAATGTCGACTGCCTACAAGCGAATAGCCACGATAACAAGTAACGTTTGCCGGCCAACAGATTTGGATATCCAAACCTTTCCATTAAGCATAAGGTATCCCTTCATTCCCTCTGCCCATTTTTAACTTAACATTTCCATCATACCTATTTAACAAACCTACTTGTCTGTTTTTCTTTAATTTTAACATTACTTTAGTATCAACACCAAGTGCCAATCAGTACGTGAACGAGATGCTGTCATTCTCAAGAATAAGAGTTAGAAGCACTTGCTGAAGCAAGACATGAGAGTGACAAGATAGAGACCCTAGTGTTTTATATGTGAGGACCTAGTCTTCCGCTTGATCTACACAATACTAAAGGATGCTTTGGGGCATTGTATTCATACAAACAGAGGAAAGCAAATGGAAATGTGCTACCTAAACAAGGGATGTAAAGCTTTAAAAAGTGCATCATCACAATGACAAATCAGTTGTAAATTTACACAGTCTACAAAATACAAAAATCTAATTAGTACTTTCAAATGTTTAATTGAGTTGGCATCAGATTTGAAAGTATTTGTTTATGAAGAAATATAATGCAATTAGATAATTTAAATAATTATTTTATATTTTCAGTTGATATGTTTATTGTTAACAGTATTACACATAATCTTAGGTACATATTTAATTACTATAGAGATTATTTATATTTATGTACGTTTTATTATTTATTACAAAAATATGTTAAGTGAAGAAACTGAAGTAAATAGAATATAGATTGATATATCCCGGTTAAATGTCCTAAGCTGTTTGACAGGTCAAATATGAAATCTGTAACAACTGCTGTTCGAATATGTTCAATAAATGAGAATAATTATACATTTGCTTACAGTCACAGTTCCCATCCGCTTTGGCACACCGTTTCCCAAATCTGTGGGGATCATTGCATTGGCAATGTGCATGTGCAGGTCTAAACAGGGCATCTGCCTGGGCTCCTGCTATCACTTTAACCCCTGAGCTGCTGCTCGCTGACGTCAGAGCCGCGGGAGAAGCTGGGACACAGGCTGAGTGCCACGGGAAATTTTCCTTCTCAAACACCTGCAGAGTACAGCACCAGGCAAGATTGCAAGTAAATGGGAACGGGGGTTTGTCATGGTTCTCTTAGGACTTTATTCGTCTTTAAAAAAAACAAAATGAGTGACTGGTCGTACTGCACAGTGGAATAATAACACAAAAAAGTCACCACGCTTTATTCATTTAGAATTGCACAAAGCTTTAGAGGTAATGGGGTATTCGTTTGTAAGGTGTATACAAAAGAATTTAGGTACGTTTTAAACCTACAGAATTTGTTGTCATTCAACATACAAAAAATGCACCACGAAAGGAAAATAAAGCCTGATATGTGACTTTACCGAATTCTTTTAAGATTATCTTTGATAGTTTCCCTCTTGTGGATTTTATATAATTTTAGACGTTCTAAACCAATTTTAATGTATTTCCTCTAAGAGGTTATATTGCTTGTATGTTCAAATTAATCAAAGAGTTATAACATTATTTTGACATTCTGTTAAAATGCTTTCATGATGCTTTATTAGCCTGATTTTAGAACTATTTTACATATTATTGTATTTCAAACTAGATACACTTGATATAGTCATTTACTATTTCAGCATGGTGCAATGTACTGCTTTTAGATTTACCTCGTGTTTTTGTAGTTTGATTGACATTGGACTCTCAATACGTCATTAAAATCTTTGTACACTACATTGTTTACACTGTTTTCTGCATATTTGTGAGTCTTAATTGTGTCGAATCTGTGCAGTTATGCACATTCTGCGCTGTTCTCGATATTGTTAAAATACACTAGCTTATGAATGATTCATTTTGTATATGAGAATATATGTAAAATAAGAACGGATTGCAATTTCTAGGAAATAATAGAAATAGTTCAAGTTGAACGTTTTCAATGGTCTATCAAAACTTAGAATTGTCTTTATTGGTTTGTTTTTTTGTTCATGTGAACGCACACTGCTGGTCAGAATCACTAACTATCCATAAATTGCAAGTAACAATTTATATAATTCTAAGGCAGTAAGACTGTAATAACGCATGAATTTGTTCAGCACTGAATTTCCCTTTATTGCAGACAGATGTGATGTGACATTTTAGATCATAAGTTGGAACTATTCCATGGATTGAAGATATTTTATAGTTACAACATTGACCTGAGTCAATGTGATTTGTACAATTCTGAAACCGCCTGATAGCAATAAAAAAGTGTATTTCATTCATGGATTTATTTTGCACCAAAGATATATATTACAATAAATTAATTATATATAGAAAAATATTCACTAGAAAACCTTAGGCAATAATATACTGTTAGGTTAAACATTGTTGAAAATATTAACATTAAAAGTTGATTAGCACATAATTTTATAAATTAGGCAGAGTATCTTACATAAAACTTATTTCAAATAATAAATATATAAATTAACGGTTCCTCGGTTTACACATCCATATATTCCTGATCTCATATCAACAATTACATTTCATAATATATTAATTTTCATTAAATAAACATGATTGATTATTAAAGTCCCTGCACTGAATTGCGAATATTTCCGTTTCTATGAGACAAAATCAAAAGGTGGTTCGTTCTCAATGTTGTTTACACATGATTTGCTACTAGATTTTCTAGGATCTTCGGGAGTCCACACTTTGGCTGTCCTGATGATGTTTTGTTCTTTAAG